>NW_007258428.1:809442-1030700 GCF_000164805.1 Carlito syrichta
GCCCGGCTGATTTTTTGATTTATTGTAGAGATGAGGTCTCGCTGCCCAGGCGGGTCTCGAACTCGCGGGCTCAGGCAATCCACTCACCTCAGACTCCCAAAGGCGCGGGATTACAGGCTGAGCCACTGAACCCAGCTAGGAAATAATTATTTTAAAGCAAACATATAAATCTCTTTTAAAATGTTACATATTTAGGGATAAATCTAATTAAAGGTTTACAGGATCTTACAGAAACATCGCAAAACATGACTGTTACAAATTTTAAAAATTTAAATACAAGGAAAGATATATGATGTTTATGGATTAGAAAATTTAATATATAAATGCAAACTGTCTTATAATTGTTTGATAATTTCAATGCAATTTAAATTTTTAAAAATTCACAGTTTTGGCGGGAAATTGATAAGCTGATTCAAAATGTATATGTAAATGCGAAGTATCAGGAATAGTAAAGTTAGCTTGATAAAAAACAAAATTAGAGAAGTTATATTTCCCAATATTAAGACTTACCACAGAGCTACAGTGATTGAGAGGATATGGTATTTGCTTGTTAATAACTATATGAAAAATAAAAACAGAATAAAAGACTCCCCAAATTCCAGACCCTCATCAATGTACAAATGTGATACCATAGTACAGTGGGGAAGGCTTTTCAATAAATAGTGCTGGGTCAGTTGGTTATCTACATAAAAAAAGAAGCAAATTTTGGTTTCTATTTTACACCAAAGCTAAGAATGAGTTCCAGATAGATTGCAGATTTAAATGTAAAAGGTAAAACTATAACTTTCTGGATTACAACAAAATAGAATATTTTCATGACCCAGGAATAGGCAAAGATCTCTAAAAAGTGAACAAAAAAAGCACCAACTTTATAGGAAAAATTATAGGGAAATTGAACTTTTAAAATTAAGACAGTAAAAAGGCAAAGAAAGACTGAGAGAGCATATTGCAATTCCTATACCTAACACAGGGCTATATTCAGAATATGCAATCAAATTGTGCAAATCAGTAACAAGACAGAAAACCCAATAGCATAACATATGAAAAAGTTTGAACAGACACCTTACAAAAGAGGAAATCCAAACAGCCAATAAACATATAAAAATATCAACCTTATTAGTCATTAGAGGAATACAAATTAAAACTACAAAAAGATGTATCTACATACACTAGCATGGCTAAAATTAAAAAGCCTGTACATGCTAAATGTTGATGAATATGTAACGTATACTCAACTACTTTGGGATAGAAGTGTATACTGGCACAACCACTTTTGAAAGTCATTTAGTAATATGCATGTAGCTTACTGTTTAGACAGTCCATTGCTATAAATATCTAGCACATCACATACGCATGTGATTAGACAGTCCATTGCTATAAATATCTAACACATACACATACACATGTGATAAGACAGCGAAAATGTGAAACTTTAATGTCCACCAATATTAAAATGAAAAAATAAAATGTGTAATATCAATACAATGAGAGATTTACACCAACGACAATTGAGCGAGCTACTGCCACATGCAAAAACATAAGGGAATCTTATGAATAAAACACAATTTTGAATGAAAAAGGCAGACACAAAAGAGCACCTGTTATGGGATTCTTTTGTAAAATATGATCATATGAATTGGGTCATTCTTGTCATACCCAACTAAAACAGAGTCAAGATGCCAGGGAGAAAAAGCACTCAGAGCACATAACATTGCCCCCAGAATGTAATTCTTTACAAGCCTGGCTGCTTGGAACTGCCTGTTGTAATCTGAAACCAGTTCTATCTAATAACTACTGAAACAACCAGCTGGGACTCTAAGATTAGTTTTACCCCCCATCATCACTCACCAATCACAGTTTTCTAACTCTCCAAAACTTGACTAGTGCCAGTGAAGTTTATTTCAAAACAGCACATAACATTTCTTTTTATAAAAACTCCAACTTTCTTTCTGGTCTGTGGACATACTAACACTAACAAAAGAAAACTAACTAACTAACCACTGACAAAGAAAAACTCTGTTTGAGGGAATGCCTGAAAGAGACAGTTCATTAGATCATGCTATTCAGATCCCAGTTTGAATCACTGCAATATTTACCCCAGTCTATCAGCTTTATCCCAGTCTATGTGTATGCCCAAATTGCAATTCTTGCTTCCTAAATAAAATGCTTTAAATTTAGATATTCTTCTCTATATTTTATTTGATTTCAACACCTTTACACAAGTTGAAAACAGATCAAGTTAGTCTGTCTTATAAACAGTCAAGAAACTAGTTGCCTTTGGTAAGAAGTGTGTTGTAATCTGGAGGAGATACAAAGAGGACATCTGGGGTGCTGGTCACATTTTATTTGTTGATCTGGTTAGTGGACACACAGGTGTGTTCACTTTGTGAACATTTATTGAGCTATGTATGATTTATGTACTTTTCTCTATGTTATTCTTCAATAAAAAGTTTATTAAGAAGAAAAAAAAAGACTTTGGGTCTGGGTGAAGTTTAGAAATTTAAGTCCCTGTGGTTTTGAGTTTCCACAGTTCTTGAAGAGAAAATGTCATTTGTTCCCTATGTGGAGCACCGAGGACCCATTGCTTTCTGAAGAACAGACAGAAGCAGCACAGGGGTTGAGTTTTGCCTTCTATCAACAGGACCGTGTGAGGCTTAATTCCAAAAACATCTGCTGGTTCACATCTTAATGTTTTGACCAGGCTGATGCAGGCTGCAGTTTTTGAAAACTGTCAAAATTTTCCTTTGAGGTGAGAGCAAGGTAAGTCATAAATGTAAATGTTTATATTTTCTTTCTAGTCATTGATAAACCCAATCATGATCATTAGAAGCCTATGCTGAAGGCAATAGATTGTGTACTGCATTTGGGGTGGGTATAAGGGATGAATCATATATAAGTGACATTGAACAAACTAACCACTAACAAAAGAAAAACCTCCATTTGAGGGAATGCCTGAAAGAGACAGTTAATGTATCATGCTATTTAGATCCCTGTTGTGATCATTGCAGAATTTATCCCAGTTCATTAGCTTTTCCATGGTCTGTGGGCACTACCCCATATTCTACCAGTCATTTTCTTGCTTGCTTTATGTTAGTTGGACTTAGTTTCTGATGCTTACAACCAAAGAACCCTATTTGTGCCATGTAATCAACTTGTACAGCATGAAGACCCCTGGATTTTGCATAGCGAATGTCTACCTGGCAAACAGTGTCAGAGAAAAAGAGAGAGCTTCATAAGGTGTCCTCAAAGCTCTGTGATTCTCTGTCTCAGCAGGGAGGATATGCACTGTTGAGTTAATGTTACTTTTCCCTTATGCAATGAGACAATATAATTCCCTAATTGTATTCCTCCTATTGCATACTGTTCTCTCCACACAGAGGACAAACAACTGGTGGGATACTTTGGAGTAAAGAAATATTCACTTCAATGAGTTAGTAAAGGGAGAAGCCACCATTACATTTTCAGGGAGCTTAGAGAATCTTTGGCAAAAATGTCTGACATTTAGGTTTGGGACCTCTTCTGAAAAGAGGAGGAATTTGAATTTGTCTTGAAATTTGAATTCTCAGAAGCAGATAGTAGCAGGAGAGAAAATAATGTCCTCATAATAGCAATGATACTAACAATAATAACACTAATACTTCTTGAGCATTTATTATGTGTCAGGCACAGTGCTAAGTATTTTATAGGCAATATCTTACAAAATCTTCCCAAGATTATGCCAAGACAGATGAGAATATTGACTTCACAAGAGCAAGGAATTTTGTCTATTTCACTTCTTGTGTCTTAAAGCACCTAGAAGTGTGCTTGTTTTATAAGTAGATAATTGATACTCAATAATTTTGTCAGTAAAGTTTAAAATCTGGAAGTGTGATACTCCTGCTTTGTTCCTTTTCCTGAGGATTGTTTTGGCTATTCATGGTCTTTTTGGTTTCCATATGAATTTCTGTAGTGTTTACAGGTCTGAAAAAAATGGTGTTGCTAATTTGATGAGTATTGCATTGAATCTGTAGACTGCCTTGGGTAGGATGGAAATCTTGACAATATTGATTCTTCCAATCCATGAGCATTGAATGTTTTTGCATTTGTTTGTGTCATCCTTGGTTTCTTTGAGGAGCATTTTGTACTTCTCATTGTAAAGGTCTTTCATCTCTCTGGTTAGGTGGATGACAAGGTATTTCTTTTTTTGTGGCTATTGTGAATGGTATTATGCTTTTTATTTGGCACTCTGTCAACTTGTTGCCAGTGTATAGAAATGCAACTGTCTTTTGCACATTGGTTTTTTACCCTGAGACTTTACCAAAGTTGATTGTCAATGTGAAGAGGCTTTTGACAGACTCCCTAAGGTTTTCAAGGTACAAAATTATACTGTTTGTAGAGAAGGATAACTTAACTTCCTCTTTTCTTATTTGAACACCCCTAATTTCCTTCTCTTGCCTGATCACTCTGGCTAGGACATCCAAATCATGTTGAACAGGAGGGGTGAGAGTGGGCATCCTTGTCTAGTTATCATTCTCAGAGGGAATGCTTTCAATTTCTTCTATTGAGCAAAATATTAGTTTTGAGCAAAAGATGGTTCTTACTGTTTTGAGGAAAGTTCCTTCTATGCCTAGGTGCTCAAGAGTTTTTATCAAGAAGGGATGCTGAATTTTGTGGAATGTTTTTTCTGCGTCTAATGATGTAATCAGGTTTTACATCTGTTGATGTACTGAATTACGTTCATAGTCTTGCAAATGTTGAACCAGTTCTACATCCCAGTAATGAAGCCTACTACAAGGCTACAGTAATCAAAATAACCTGGTACTAGTACAGAATAGGCACATAGACCAATGGGACAGGACAGAGATTACAGAAGCAAAATCTTAATCTTTCAACCAACTCGTCTTCAACAAAGCCGCCAATAACAATCACTGTGGAAAGGAGACCATATTTAGCAAATGGTGCTGGGAAAACTGGATGACCATGTACAGAAGAATGAAAAAGGAATACTACCTATCACCATATATAAAAATCAATGCCAAATGGATTAAAGACCTAAATGTAACATCTCAAACTATAAGAATCCTAAAAGAAAATGTAAGAAACACTCTTATGCACATTGGAATAGGCAACCAATTCTTGACTGAATCTCCAAAAGCAAATGCCATAAAAGCAAAAATAGACAAGCAGGACCTCAGCAAAAGAAACCATTAAGAGAGCAGAGAGACAGTCCATAGAATGGAAAAAAATATTTGCTAATTATGTATCTGACAAAGACCTAACATCCAGGATCTACCAGGAAATCAAACAAGCTGAAAGGAAAAAACCAAAACAACCCTATTGAAATGTGGGCAAAGGACATGAATAGATACTTTTCACAAGAAGAGTTACAAGCAGCCAATAAATACACTAAAAAATGCTCAGGCTCACTAATCATGCAAATCAAAATCACAATGAGACACCACCTTAACTCCAGTAAGTGTGACCATCACTAAGAAATCAAAAACATCAGATGCTGGCAAGCACACGGAGAAAAGGGAATGCTTCTACATTGCTGGGGAAAGAGCAGGCTAGTTCAATGTCTATGAAACTAGTGTGGCAATTCCTAAGAGAACTAAAAATTTACCTTCCATCTAATCCAGCAATACCTCTACTGGGAATATACCTAAAGGAGCATAACACAGAACCAATCCTCCTGCCCCTCAAAAGTAAACTGAATTTAAAAATGTGGTGCATATACACAATGGAGTATTAAGTGCCATAAATAACAAAATCATGTATTCCACAGCAAATTGTATGGAGTTGGAGGTCATAATTCTTAGTGATATATCACAGAAACAAAGAACCAAATACTGCATGTTTTCATTCATAAGTGATTCCTGAACACTAGTCACACTAGGACAAGGGAGGGATTGGCAGTCTCTGGACTCTGTCAGGGGAGAGAAGGAGAGAGGAATATGTAACAACACAAAGAGTACCTGGTCCTAAACCAGGGGAAGTGAGGACGAGTTGTAGGCTCAAACTTCACCTGCATGTAGGCTACTTGTGTAGCTAATCCTGACTTGTACCCCACGTCTCTGTAATAAAATTAAATTTAAAAAATAATTTCGTCAAATAAACTTGTCTATTTTTCTATTTTCATTGTATAGATAAATCAGGGGTTAAGTAACTTGCCTCTGCAACTAAGGCATAATAAAGCAAAGAGGTGGTTCAAGTCATGAGACTCCAAAGATCACAATCTTAATTACAACCTTATTTTGACATTTTAGGAGAAATAAAAATGGTCAGAGAATAGAAAAGGTCTTGGTGAGATATTGCATCCAAAATACCTTGCTGATCAAAATCTTCCCCGCATTTTGAATTGGTCTCTTGTCTTCATTCTGATGGTGATGCCCTCAGGATGGTGAGAAGAGCAAATGTATCACTCAGTACTTACTTGTTTGCACAGGGTAAAATGTTTACACAGGGAAAATGTTGATCTTATTGATGATTCTCTCA
This sequence comes from Carlito syrichta, assembly GCF_000164805.1. NCBI lineage: Eukaryota > Metazoa > Chordata > Mammalia > Primates > Tarsiidae > Carlito > Carlito syrichta. The sequence continues at coordinate 815,917 of NW_007258428.1, forward strand.
AGTAATCAATAGAACATGTTTATCTGCTCACTTTTAAGAATCACAGGAAACTTTTCATATTCAGAATAATTACAAAATGGAGAATATTGTGGGTTTGACTGATGACTAAATTGTAGATACTGTACCAAGGAAGAGGGAAATGTAGACACACGTGAATACTCTTTCCTAAGTAACCATTTCCTTTGAAGACTTAGTCCATTGGGACTAACCATATAGATAACTGGTGATTTCACTCTCCCAGGAAACTGTTTCTCACATTGATTTAAGAAGTTATGCAACCTCCTTTGTAATCATAACCCAAAAGGACTTGAACAAATCTTCCAAGACACTGTTCATGATATTGTATCTAAAGAGATATAGTAGCCAAGAATTTACTTGCTGAGATGTAAATGTCAAAAGGAATAATAAAACTATAAGGTAGCATTATTCAGAAACATGAATCTCTAGAAATGTTTTAAGGAATTTCAGTGAATATCAAACTCTGATATTAGAAACCATTGATACTGTTTTCTGTTATCTTTTCTGTACTATTCTGATCTCTCTTATATGTAAGCAACAAAAACTTGAAAAACTAGTATAAACAAAAATGGTCAATTTTTGTCTAATATTATCTGACTTCAAAAAGTATATATCCCAGTGTTCATATGTCATGAGGATTCAGTTTCTCCAGCCCCGTCTCTCAGTTCTGCTTTCCCATATGCTGGCTTCTTTCTCAGGTTGACCCTCTCAAAGTGATTATTCTCTCAAAGCTCCAAGTTTACATTATCCCTATCGCTGATACTTCCAATTTCATTACAGTATCATTGGCCTGGCTTGAGTGGCATGCCCATTCATCCCTGAATGGAGACTAAATGGTAAGTACAAGTACCTGCTCTAGAAACTTAACCTTCTAAAATGTGTATTTGACCTCATAGATTAAGCAGAAGTTTGTACATCTGATTTGATTATTGCATGTCACCCTAGGAAGCTAGTATTCTTGGCAGATATTATAAAACAAGACTCTTCTTGGTCACAACCCACTGTCATTTTGCTGATCTAGACCAAGCTGGTTTCTTTTGCAGGTATAGGCCTGCCTTCTACAAACTGATTTCTCCTCCTTCAAAAACTAATGAGGAGTTATTACAGAGTCTTGGTGACCACAGATATGGGGATAAAAGATACATGGCTGCAAGGTGAAGGTTAAATATTTGGCATCCCCAATTGGTAAACTATTATTTGCTGGTAGATCTTTAGACTTTATGGCAGAGGGGCTGATGGATAAGATAGGCTAGTGCTTGTGTATCAACTCTATGATCTAAGATAAATTAATTAACAAATCTATAAAATGAAGATATTAATATCTACCCCATTAAGAATGCCTACCCCAGCTAGTTGTGCCTACCTGATGACCAGAATAGCTATCACCATTATCCTACCTGCCAAAAATTCACCTTCATAACCTGCACCATCTCTCTTTTCTATGATCTGTAGGTTTCTCAAAATGAAATGGTTCCCCCTTCTAGCTCCTAGACTTTACTCTCCCAGCATTCCTCAACCCTATTAAATAACTTCTCAGATAATTCCAAGTTCAGACTCTTATTGTCACTTAGTCAGGTGGCTCTGAGAAAGATGAACACTCTGAGCCTCAATCTTTTCATCTGTAAAATGAGTTATTTTCTCTAACCACACAAGGATGTCATATAACTTAAAGTTGGTGTTGTCTATGAGGCGTCTAGAACTCAATAGATGCCAAATCAATTTTACTTTTATTTATTGATTGCTGGCAGATCATGTGCCAGACCTGGTTTTAAGCACACTGCAAGTTTTAGTTCATCTAATTATATTACTTAAGATCTACCCTATTATTATTCTCATTTTACAGACAAGGAAAGGAAGCTTCAAGGGATTGCTCAAGGCTACCCTGCTGGTTCATGGAGTGAGATTTAAATCCAGGCTGTCTGGTCAAGGCTTCATTACTTTAATCATTCCATTATCTCTTCCCCTACCTTGCTCTTATCATAAGAAGATGAATGGGGAATGGGATGCCATGTCTTATCTTCTTAGTGGGGCTTAAGTCAATTCTTCTACACATCAGTGTGTTTGCCCAGGGAAGTATTTAATTGTGGAGAAAAGCAACATTTTATCTAAGAGTCCCTATTACCTTTTATGTCATGCTTTGAGTAATAGAGACAAGACGCAGGTACCGTGTTGCTATGTTGTTGATCATGCACGATGCCACTGAAGCTTCATAGCCGCCCAATGAGAGAGGCAGCGTTGAACCTCCAGTGTCACACAGCCAGAATATGTTAGATTTGTGATTTGAATCCAGGTCTGACACTGAATACTTTTTTGTCCTTAAAGGTCTTGCTTTTTATGGCTGTGGGATGCAACAAAAGACACCGAGAATACAAAGTGTCCTCTGCATGTCTGTGATGGTCCCATGTTTTTTGATCCATGTCAAATTCTTAACAAATGAAACTTCTGCTTATTCTTTTCCAACCCATAATGATTGAGCATTTACCATAATACAAGCATAACTATGTGAACCTTGAGTGAGAAATCATCTTTTTACCTCTTGTGCCCAACTTTGGTACATTACCTAGGTCACATCAGCTAGCTATAATTCTTGCCAGCCTTAACCTGGTGGGAGGCACTGGTTTGACTTTAGGATATGTCGATATTCATCCCTATTTTAAAACTTAAATAAGATCCATGTTTTAAGTTCCTGCAAACCAAGGAATATAAGAATAAGTAGGAACAAAAGGAGTAAAAGCATTTTGGATTTACTTTCCTAGTGGTGGCCAATGTGGCATAATCATAAGCCTTATTGCAAGATGGGTGATGGTTTAGTTCATTCAGACTGCTATAACAAAAGATCACAGACTTTTGTTATAAACAAATTTCTAAACAATAGAAATTTATTTCTCACAGTTCTAGAGGCTGGGATGTCCACTACCATGTTGCAACAGACCTAGTGTCTGTTGAAGTCTCCCTCTCCACTTCCAAGGTGGTGCCTTGTTACTGCATCCTCACATGGCAAAATATGGGAGGGCAAAAGTGATAAACCTTGTGTGAAGCCTCCTTTAAAAGCACACTAATGCCATTCATGAGGAAGTCGTTCTTCTGATCTAATCACCTCCTAAAGGCCCCATCTCTGAATCTTTTTGCATTGAGGAATAAGTTTCAACATGAATTGTGGAGGGAGACAAACATTTCAAACATAGCAACGAACTTTATAAATATTGGGCCACACATGGTTCTCATCATCCTATACTTTGGGTAACCTATTACGTTTGAAAAAATCAAAGCTTTCATGGATTTAAGGATGGATGCAGCTAATACTGGATTAAGGAGTTACAACTTAGTTTCAGAGTTTGAAGATAAATATTGAGCCAATCGAATTTGACCAACATTAATGAGCTATGTCTGCCAAATGAAGCAATTGGAAAATGCTCTTTTTTCTCTACTTTTTATTTTCTGGCCTTTATTTGTATTTTTTTAGTACACTTTGGACAACAGCATGTAAATTTGGGAAAGAGAATCAATAAAAGCTTGCGAGAATAAATACTTACAGTTTACTAACTTCCCCCATGACCCTGTGTAGCATTATTTTAAAGTTTCTCCTTGTTGCAAACTAGGCTCTGTTGTCTTTGGAATGACCCTTTTGACTGAGAAGACCATCAAGAATATGTGGCATCTCAACCATCTCCTGCCCACAGACTCTCCTGATTAATCCCAATTGAGTCTGTAGAAAGCACACAAATATAAACTATTCATTTATTTCAAATCAGCGGATGCCACGGGGGAAGTTATCGTATATAATCTAGTGTTAGTCTATCCACTGCATCATAAAAATTAATTTGTCTAATTAATGACATTAGTACTTTTATACATGCATAATTCATATTAATTGATAGGTCTGCCTAAAAAGAATACCTTTTGGAAGAAAAATGATCCCATTAGCACAAGTTTAATCCAAATCAGGGCTGACAAAGCATAGAGCCTTCAAGGCGTATCTTCAGCTTTGTTAATTGTCATAAGCATTCTAAATTGATTATTCTTACATTAGCATGAGACATTTCATTCATCAATGCTTTGCTGTAAAGGAAATTTGTCTAATGGATTTGGGTAGCTCAACTAAATAAGTAGTATTTTTTTTTCCAGGGTAGCTTGAGGGGCATCTGAAGCATATTAATTCACTAATACTGGAGGGAAGAAAAATTAGCAGTGGAAATATATAGAAATATCATACAAAATTAGATTTCTGACACTGAATAATTTTTGTGATATCTATTTCAATGGTAATTGAGTGAGCATGCCTGCACTTTTATTGCTTTTCTGTTTTGCAAGCTCCATGATAAACAGCTAATGTTAATATTTCTTATGAGTTATGTTCCTGCACCTGGTAGGGCCACAGGGGTATGAAGTAGAGGATGAATGAGATGAATATGCATTTTCAGGAAGTTTGCTAGGAGGCACAGGGATTACACAAGGATTGACCATAGCACCAGACACTTGGGCTTCTGGGAAGATCATTCCCACAGGCATTTTGGGCCTGCTAAACCATGGGAAGACAATAAATATAGATATCATTGTATCCTTGTTCAGACAGATTAGAGATCTGGAAATCTGTGAAATGTTAGACCTGCTTCTTCATTTCTTAGGAGTCATTGAGGAATTAGTTTTAATGGTTAAAACCAAAATCATTGGTTGATGGCCAAAGATTTACATGAAGGTTAAGTTGGAATACTCTTGTAGAGGGAAGCAGAAAGTTAAGAGTAAGGTAGGCTGATGTAAGTATTTGACAGTTGCTTCTATTCAATTTTCCTTTTTTAACTGAATAGACAACTTCCACATTATGGGTTTTGGGCACTGCAGAGAAGTATAGTCTAGATGCAACAGTATTTAAACCATTAGGACCTTGGCAGGCCTGGGAAGTTGTTCATGATGGATCTTACTTAGAATATCTATTTCTCCTTCTTCCCCTTCTCCTTACAAAAATGGATTTGAAGTCTTTCCAATACTCCACAGTATCACAGGCACTGAAGCCAGCAAACCTGTGTTAGTGTCTCTGCAAAGCTATTCAGAAAGTGTGACTTTGGGCAAGTTACTTAATGTCTTTGAGTTTCAATTTCTTTTAAGATGGTGTGAAGATTATAACAATAGCATTTCAATGTGTTATTGTGAGTCATCCTGTGAATAAGATAATGCACACAAAAGGTGCATTGTGTCTGGCACATAACAACTGCCCAATAATTGGAAGCAAACAATATTAGCTATTATTTGACTAACTTAAATGGAGAAAAATGTAGACTTACTTGAGTTTTTACCTCCTTTTTAAGTTTCTTTTTTTTTCTTGGAAAATTTTTTACTCTAAGTGGCATTTTCTCATAAGTATCCATTTCTCTTGAGTTTCAGAGTATACTCTTTTCGTCCCTTGGCATTCACAGAAATCCTGGGCAAGGAAAAAGTGCTAACAACTTCCAATCCTCCTTCAATGACACTTCCTCAGCAATGCTCCACCTACTTATATCATTTACTTCAAAGTTGCTGTGCTTTTGTGAAAGAAGCCAGCTTGGTAGAGTAGATTAAGCTCAGGTTTTAGATTCAGGTAAACCTGAGCTGGAACTGTCTCTCATTCATTCATTCCTTTCCTTTATTCACTAATTTATTCAAAAATTATTAAGTACCCACTGTGTGTTAGGGTGCGGACAGGGTGAGGGCAGATGGAGTGATGGAGAGGTGAGGGGAGGGGAGGCATAGCACCAGTAACCCAGAGATCCAAGTAAATGCAAAGAATTGCAACATACAAAAAGGTTAAGAAAGAAAAGTTTATTTGAAAGTAAATTAGAGAAAGAAAAGGAAGAAAGAAGATTCACCTCCCCAAGGTCGGGGAGGGGCCAAAGCCAGGAAGCATGGCGACAGCCAAAGCTCAAAGAGCACATGGCTACACCAGAGCCTAGCAAGGCAATGGCCACCGGTTGCTTGTGGCTGAATCCTTTTTACCATTCCCCTTGATGGGGGAAGATCATTAAGGTGATTAGGTGGTGGTCTGCTCCATGTCGTCACGAAGGGGCAGGCAAGCGCAGGTACTGATGATGTCAGGTGATGGACAGCAGGCAGATGGGTGGGATAGTAGCATGATTGCTGCCATTGTGGGGCTCATCTGTGTCATGTAGGTCACAAAGGGCTGATTAGGTTAATCCTGTGGGGGGAGGGATCCCTGCAAGAGACTTGTCAGACATTTGCAATTCATAAACTCAGGCATTTGCAACTCACAAATTCCTTAACCAAAGGTGGAGTGGTCGTATTATTACTTTTATGACTTTGGCCAGCCAAAGGGTGATCTTTGACCTTCAGTCTTGACAAGGACCCCAAAAGTTTACCAGAGATTATCATGTCAATCCCATTGAAAGGTTGGGTTGTCCTGGTCTTGCATCTGAAGGAGATTTGCCTAGGGGGGATGGGATAGGCTGCTGTTTGTCTTGCAGAAGAATGTCTGAATGCTTTCTAATGGTTATGCTGAGGCAAAAAGACTGAACCCTTTCACTGTGTACCAGGCACTATGCCAGCTTCTGGGGTTACTGACAAGAATGAGAAACACAAAAACCTTACCCTCAAGGACTTGGTACTGTATTCAAGCTGATTTACAATTCACTAGTAAGCACCTAGGCAAAGAAGAACATTCCACAGATAGACATGCTAAGAAGGGAAGTAGACCCGGTAATGTGATATAGCACAGCTGGGTTGTGGGGAGATGGAGACGGGTGGGGAGTTTACTTTAGCAAGAGTAAACAGGGAAGGACTCGAATGTGAAACCAAAACTACAAAAAGGGGCTATTCTTCTAGGCAGAGAGAACACCTGGGAAAAAGAATCTGCAGCAGGAAGGACCTTGGCACGTTTGAGACACAAGAAGGAGTGTGTGACTTTAATACAGCCATCACCGGAAAGAGTAGCAGGAAATGAGTCTCAGGGTAGGCAGAGACCTGGATGGAAACCTATGTCTGAGGCAGGGTAGCTAGCAAAGGTTAGACAGATAAATTTCCCATAGGCAGGTTTTAGGGAGTGTCGCGACATTTTTAAAATTACATTTTACTGCAGGCCAAGCTGGCAGCTTACTCCATCCCCTCGGCAAATCAAAAGAAAACCCTATCAGATGTGAGAATAAAACAGCCCGACCTTTCAATTCATGGTTTAGCATAATAATCACCAAGAGTCTTTCACATTCCCTGTTGAAGGCAGAAGGCCCAATACCACTCTTTAACTAGCCAAAGCCATAGAAATGATATTAAGACCACCTTTTTAGCTCAGGAACTCATGAATTGGAAACATCTGTGAGGTCTCCTGCAAAAGACAATGTGGTCAGGAAAAGACCACACCTCCCCTCCTCTCCTTCCATTAGAAACAAGGGATATCAGCTTCCAGAGTAGCAGTTACCTGGGCTCCGTCCTCTTTAGCATATCAATCATTGTGAAAGTACGTGAGGTCTATTGTAAAAAGCAAAAGCTGCAGTTTCTCTCACCCATGACAGATATGGCATGCCTCCCTTTTGTTCCTCTTATTTCTCTAATAAACTTTGTTTTAAAACTTTGATGACTGCTCTAAAATTCATTTTAGAAACGAGTCAAAGAATCCATGAGTTTTGCACTGCACCCTACCCGGTATCATGCCTATCATTATTAACTATATTTTCTTGGGCAGATTTCAGAGATTTCTTCAAACCTTGATTTCCTCACTTGCAAGAAAGAGATAATAATGTTTGTTTTCCCCAAGGTACATAGTACACAAGATATAATAATAGATGTATCTAGACTCATGAGTTGCTTTCTTGTATGCTTCCCCTCCTCAAGTACCATGCTGAAATATTTTTGTTCTGTTGATTGACCTTCACCTAACTTATTCAGGTTTTCCTCATAATCAGGTAGACAGCTACATATTTTCTTCTACCAGGGACATTTTTCTCTACTCTGTGACGATATGTCTGACTCATCAAGATTGTGAGAGTCTGACTAAGCAATAAGGACCAGAAGAAAGTCAATCCCCACTTCTTTTGCAGAGATGTTGCACTCTACAATCTGGCCACAGCATCAGGTTGGTTCTTTTACCAGCATCCTGGAGTGACTCTCCATGGCTGCTGTTCTGTGCTGTTTTTCTTATAATCCCCTACCCCCACTCCAGGGATCTCAAGATGTACTTCCTTCAGACCTTCAGAGTTAGAATCATTTCTTCTACAGGCTCTAATCTCCTTGTTCCAATAACTATTGATTTTTCACATCCATTTTTCAATTCAATTAACAAATTCTCTGTATAGACCTCAAGTTTCAACAGAAAAACACTTCCTAAAGTTGTTCATTTTGGTTTCCAGTAGACAGAATCTGGGAAGGATAAAGATATTACATATCCCACAACTAAAATATACCAGATGTGTAGCTTTATTCTGGTTTTTAACGTATAATATTCCTGTTTCCTAAATGTAACTTAATATTGCTTTCAACATGGAATATGATACTCTAATTAGACCAAACATAAGCCATACCACTCCCCAAATATATATTTATACATAGACTAATGGTAGTGGCTAGGAAAAATGATCTGTGTTAGATATTCCAAATGTGAAAAAATGAGGTTTGTAGGGAAGATTTAATAGCTATTGGGAGAATGCTTACAATAATTGGTTATTGTTGAAAAGAAATGTCAGATATCATTATTGGCATTTACAATTTTAATTAGTTTGATCTCTGAGTCCAATATGTTATATTTTCCCCTCTTCATTTTTTTTTCTGGAAGAAATAAAACTAACAGACTTTCACAGTTATTTAAGGAAATGTTATTAAGACCCACGATGCTAGGATGTACTAATAGTTTAATGGATAAAGAATACAGGTCATTTTTCATGTTGAAACACAGTCCTGAAATGAGATACTCTGCCCATTTCCTATAGAACCAGAGCAGCAGAATGCAGTATTTCCTCAAAGCTCTTGGCTTGGTCCAGGTTTCCTGTGGTTTTCAATCTTTGTGCCATCCATTCTTTTCCTTTCCACTGCTATTTTGAGGGAAAGCATAACATGGGGAGGACTCTGGAAGATTTTGTGTGGAAGAACTAAACTTCGTGGGAGGCACAGCTCTGGAGTTTAGAAGACAAGGTACATTTCTTCCTAGGCACCTCCAGGGTTAAAATTTTCTTGTTTATCTGAAAGTGGCTATAAGCATTGTTGGTGACATCCTACACATGCCATTTCATTCTACAAGGTGTTTTTGAAATAAAAGTATACAAAATTATGGGAGCCATCTCTAATCAACTCCATGTGAAAAATTTTGCTGATATGTAATATCTGTTTCTCTTGATCTCTAACACTCATAACTCACACAATCCAAGAAATCACAGGTAATCTGCAAACAGAGTTTGAAATGTATAGGTGGATTGCCAACAACCAATTAATCGTGTGAGTGTGTGTGTGTGTGTGTGTGTGTGTGTGTGCGCCTGTGTGTATACAATCACACATTGCATAATGACTTTTCAGTCAATGATATACTGCTTATATGACCATGATCATCCAGTAAGCTAAGGTTAATTATTGAAGAAAGAAAAATATTTTCTTATAAATTTAGTGTATCTTAAGTGAGCAGCACAGTAATGTCCGAAGTCCTTCACATTCACTCACCACTTACTCACTGACACACCCAGGGTAATTTCCAGTCCTGCAAGCTCCATGTATGGTAAGTGCCCTATACATGTACACATTTTAAAAATCTCTTATACCACATTTTCACTGTACCTTTTATGTTTAGATAAAAACATATTTACCATTGTGTAACAATTGTCTACGGTATTCAGTAGGTTTATAGCCTGGAACCAATAGGTCACAATGTATAACCTAGTTGTGTAGTAGGCTATACCATCTAGGTCTGCATAAGTACGCACTGTGATGTTTGCCCAACAATGAAATCACCTAGTGACACATTTCTTAGAATGTATCCCCATTGTTAAGTGACACAAGACTGTATATTCACACACTATCTCATGCATACTATATACTTGGTTACTTTATTCAAACATAAATGTATAACTTTAAATATGAAATTCCGAAGCCAGTCGGAAAAGCTTATAAATTAAGCTTTATAGATTAATTCATGAGCTTTCTTGCTTGAGGATCACCAGTGCTTGAAGATAGCTGTGCCACCTTGTACAGGTGATTAAAGATGATATATCTAACAGAAACAGATATAACATGATATGTCTATAACATTTGTGGGACAAAGAAGGCCTATAGACCAGTTGTTTAAAAATACAAAATTACAAATCAAACTAAAAAACAGTTAGACATTTTCTATCTTTTCTAAATACACATAAGTTCTCAGAGTTGCAGAGTGAAATGCTGCTCTTCCCCAGGAATGAGCTTCTAGCTCCAACCTGCAGAACCCATTCTGTCTCCCTTCCCTTCCATCACCAGCTTCCACTCATGTTACAAGGAGCCTCTGGCTTGTGAGTGTAGACAATGTGTTCTGCATTTTCAATCTCTGTTTTTCCCTCTTCAAAGGATCACCCCTTGGTTCCCCATCAGACTTAGTGGTGGATATGCTAGTTGGTACCACTCATTCTCAGAAAAACAAGACCAAACTTGGGAAGGATAAATTCAAAGCTGAATTCTCTCTTGAGGAGGCCTGGCAATAGTATACACTGCTATGATCTGAATGTCCCCCTGAATTCATGCATTGAAACTTAATCCCCATTGTGGTGGTATTAAGAGGTGAGGCCTTTTGGAAAGTGATTAATTTGTGAGGGCAAAGCCCTTATAAATGAATTAGTGCCTTATAAAAAGGTTAGAGGGAACTACCTTAGGCTCTTTTTTTTTTTTTTTTTTTTGAGTTGGTGTTTCACTCTTGTCGCCCAGACTGGAGTGCAGTGGCACGCTTATGGCCACCACAGCCTTGACCTGTTGGGTTTAGGCAATCCTTCCGCTTCAGCCCATTTTTAATATCTATTTTTAACACTCAATTTTTTCTTTCTTTTTTTTCAGTCAAGGTCGCCCAGGCTGGAGTGCAGTGGCATGATCATGGCTCACTGCAGCTTCATTCTTTGGGGTTCAGGTGACCCTTCCACCTTAGCCTCCCAAGTAGTTGGGACTACAGGCACACACCACCATGCCCAGCTTATTTTTATTTTACTTTTTTTGTAGGGACAAGGTCTTGCTATGTTGCTGAGGCTGGTCTCAAACTCTTGGACTCAAGCAATCCTCCTGCTTCGCCTCCCAAAGTGCTGGGATTACAGGTGTAAGCCATACATGGTTAGCCCTTTTTGGTCTATTGTTATTGTGCCATGTGAAGACACAGCATTCATTCCCTCTGGAGGATGGAGCAACAAGGCACCACTTTGGAAGTGAAGATATTAGTTGCTGGTGCTTTGTTCTTGTACTTCCTAGTCTCTAGAACAATGAAAAATAAATTTCTATCATTTACTAATGACTCAATCTGTGGTGTTTTGTTATCGCAGTACAAATGGACAAAGACCACCATCCTCCTTGCTCCCCTGCTTTTCTGGTTTTGTATGTTTGAACAAGGTGGAAAACTCAGGAAAATCCTTGCCCAAACTTTGCATTTTTTAGAAAAGGGCCCTATGGGTATAGCAGGTCTATGATCTAGGCCTGGCTTTCTTACCATAAGATTTCCTTCCTTGTTTTCTTCTTTCTAGGCATAGGGGCCTTCCTTTATATCTGATACAATCCACATCAACTCTCATCCCAGAACACACTGTTCTCTGGAATGATTTCTCTAGATACTGCTGGTCTACCTCCCTCACTTCACTTTTGCCTTCTGATTTCCATCCACCTCTCAGGTCTAAATTTGGGGGCAATCTCCTATGGGTCCCCTTTGGTTTATTCCTCATATTCCATTAGAGCCTCTGTAACCTGCTGCTGGCACAACGCTCTTCCCAAACATCTACTTCATAGCATTTTGTGCACTTGTAATGTTTTGATTAATGCATCCATTTGCTTAATGTCTATGTGTCCTACCAGACTGTGAGAACAACATGGGACCACTGCTCGCCACTGTATTGTCAGCGCCTGGCACAGTGTAGGTTAGCTCAAGGGCTTACAGTCAAACCGAGGAACATCTGGGAAGAGATGACACAGAATGGTGGGAAGAACTTTGGTCTGAGAGTCAAGAATCCTAGATCCTCACCTTAGCCCTGAAATTAATTTCTTGGGTTACTTTGAAGAGATTATAAGAAGAAGCAATACCTCAAAATTCCTATTATCATGGCAGTAGAAGATAAGAAAAGAGAGAAGAGTTATGTGAATCGTCCATATAAAATATTGCTGATATTTGACTTTTTAAAACCTACTTAAGTGGCAATTTCACATGGTACAAAATAATTGAATAGAAGTCTGTTTAGCCTTGTCATGGTGTCATTGAGTTTTCTCTATAAAGCCTGGAATCCCATTTTAAATGAGTTTCCTTCTGAACTTGGGTTGGGTCAGATAATAGAGAAGAAAACTCACTCTACATAGGATAGGAAGAGCTAGTCTTAACTAGTCCTGTTGGGCAAAGACGGGCTCAGGTTGCCACTATTCCAGAATCATATTTTCTCACTCTCAGTCGTAAACCCCAAACCTTCACTTTCAACATGCTTTGAAAAGATTATCTTTTTTTCATGTTCTCATGCCTGCCCCTCGGCCTTTGTGAAGCAATTTCCACAGAAACGATGGTCTGCCACCAAATAAGAGTTTACTAAGAATAAAAATTGAATTTCGTCTGCCTGTTGACAAGCTGATTGATCTGGGGACTCTCGTGACCGAATCCTCTCCTAAGCACATTCTCATTTATCATGTGCGAGATTGTTTCAAAATCAATAGCAGCTCTGCACAGATGAGTGTCTGCTGGGGACCCATCAGGGCCCACAGACTTCTCTGTAATGCCGCTAATTTTTTTGACAGAATTATTTCAACAGTTAAATCGTTCTATGTCTGTTATTCCTCATACTTTCACTAGAATCATTTCTTGAGGTCATAATTTTTAATATCTTTCTTGTAAATGTTGAGCTTTAACAATTTTACCCTTTTTAATCATGAGGTTAATTTCTTATTACTGCTTTTCTTCCCCAAAAATCTGGGTTTGAGAATTAGGTTATATTTTAGGATCTCATTCGGGTGTATTAGGAAGTAACTCTATATTCAATTTGCAACAAAGCACGTATCATAGAGGTACAGGAGTGAGGCAACCTGACTTCACTGAATAGACTAGGTGGTGGCTTTGACAATTTTCTTTCCCTGTGTGGGCCTCATTTTAAGAAATTGGGTCAAATTAAGTCTTAAGAGCAGTCTGTCTGTTTTTAACAAGCTCTTTATTCAAAGCAGGAGCTGCAAACTGAGGGTACCTGAGTAGAATTTGACCTGCAGATAGACTTTATTCACTTCCAAAGTAGCTATTTTATTTTATTTGTTTAATTTAATTCAACTTTTTTCTACTCAAATTTAAAATTACTTGTTAATATTTTCAATTTAAATATAGTACATTTCACACTTTTTAATGTATAGTTCTATGAGTTTGGGCCCATGTATGGAGTCTTATAACCAATGCAGGCAGGTTACAGAGCAAGTTAACATCCAAATAATTTCTTTGTGCTTCATTTTGAAATTCAGGTGCCCTCTTGCAATTTCTAACCTCTGACAGTCACTGATATGTTCTCTGTTCCTATAGTTTTGCCTTTTTCAGGATGTCATATAAATGAAACTATACAGTTATATCACCTTTTGAGATTCGGCTCTTTTACTTAGCATAATGCATTTGAGACTTCTCATGCTGAATGCCATCAGAAATTTTCTCCTTTTAATTGTATGGTAGTTCCATTGTATGGATGTACATAGTTTGTTTATCCATTCCCCCACTGAAAGACATTTGGGCTATTGCTAGTTTTTGAGAACTACTATGATTTGAACGTGTTCCCTCCAAAATTCAGGCATTAAAGATGTGATAGAATTAAGAGGTTGGGTCTTTAAGAGTTGAAAACACCATAAGGGATCCTCCTTCATGAATGGGATTCAGGTCCTTATAAAAGAGACTTGATGCAGCATTCACCCCTTTTGCCCTTCCACCTTCTGTCCCGTGAGGGTGCAGCAACAAATTGTCATCTTGGAAGCAGAGAAAAGGACTGCACCAGACACCAGCTCTCCCATTATCTTGATCTTGGGCTTCCCAGTCCCCAGAAATTTGAGAAAATAAATATCTGCTATTTATACATTACTCAGTTTCAGATATTCTGTTAGATAACACAAAATGGATGAAGACAACAGTTATGAATAACACTTCTACAAACATTTGAGTACAGATTTTTGTATGAACATAGGCTTTCATTTCCCCGGTTTAAATATCTAGAAGTTGAGTTATTGGGTCATATGCTAAGTATGTGTTGAAGTTTTAAAGAACTACAAGAGTGTCTTTCAGAGTAACTATGCCATTTTGCACTCCCACCAGCAATGCATGAGAATTTCTGTCTCTTGCATCCTCACTGACACTTAATATCGTCACTATTTAAAAAAAATTTAACCAATCTCATAGATATGCAATAGTGTCTCATTATGATTTTAATTTGCATTTCCCTAGTGACAAATGATATTGAGCATTTTGATGTGTTTATTTGGAATCATATAACGTCTTCAGTGAAGTCCTTGTTCAATTTTTTGTCTTTTAAATTGGATTATTTTCTTACCATTGTATTTTAAGAGTTCTTTATATATTCTGTATACATGCTATTTTTTACATATTTGCTTTACAATTCTGCTATTTTTCAGAATTGTTTTGCCTGTTTTGGTTTCTTCATGATTTCATACAAATTTTAGAAACAACTAGTGTGCACGTATAAGAAATCTTGCAAGACTTTGATTGGGATTGCATTAAATCTATGAATCAATCTGGGGAAAATTTGATTTGTCTGTTTATTCTCTTAATTGTGTTCTTCAAAGCACAAAAATGTTTCATTTTGATAAAATTCGTCATCTTTTTCCTTTCAACATTTAAAAATTTTATGTATTGTGATTTTGATGTCATATCTAAGAAGTCTTTGTCTAATTTAATGTCATGAAGATTTAGTTCTGTTTTCTTCTGTTTTGTATTTTATTATGTTTTATATTTGGTTCTGTGATTCACTTGGAGCTAATGTTTTTATCTAGTGTGAGTTATGTGTCAAAGTCCTTTTTTTCTCTTTTTTGTGTGTGGATATCCAGTTTATTTATTTGTTTGTTTATTTATTTAGAATCTGACTGCCCTTTTTTCTACAAATTGTTTTCAAAAATTTAAAAATTATTGACAATATTCATGTGATCTTATTTCTGAGTTTTCTTTTTTTTTTTTGAATTGGAGTCTCACTCTGTTGCCAGGGCTGGAGTGCGATGGCATGCTCAGGGCCACTACAGCCTCGACCTGCTGGGCACAGGCGGTCCTTTCACCTCAGCCTTTCAAGTAGGTGGAACTACAGGTGTGGGCTATCATGCCCAGCTTATTTATTTCTGGGTTTTCTATTCTACTTTATTGGCCTCTGTGTCTATCTTTTCACCAATTCCACACCATGTTGACCACTATAGCTTTATAGTACATCTTAAAATTGGGTAGTGTGAGTTCTCCAACTTTTTCTTTTTCAAAATGGTCTTGACTATTTTTGTTTTGACTAAGTTTTTTAGTCTTTCCATATGTTTTAGAATCAGCTAGTGTGTATTACAAGGAAACTTGCTGGAATTTTTATTGAAATTGAATTAAGCCTATGAATCAATTTGGGAGTAATTGATATTTTAGCTGTATCTTAACTTTATTGACCCTTTTACTCCATGGATATAGTGTGTCTTTCTGTCTCTTTAGGTCTTCTTTGAGCTCATTCATTAGCACTATGCAGTTCAGCATAGAGATCCCGCACGCATTTTGTTACATTTTTATCTACCATTTCATTTGGGAAGCTATTGTAAATGGTATGTTTCAAGACATTTTATTACAATTATTTGTTCATTGCTTGTACATAAAATAATAATTGATTTCAGTATACTAGCCTTTTATTCTACAACCTTATTGAATTCACTTATTAGTTCTAGGTGTTTTCTTCCAGATTCCCTGTGTTTTGTATGTAGAAAATCATATTGTTTGTGAATAAGGATAGTTTTTTTCCCCCTAGTCTGGATGCCTTTTATTTCTTTTTCTAGGTTTATTGAATTTGCTAGGACATTCAGTACCAAATTGAATAGAAGTAGTGAAAGTTGACATCCTTGACTAGTTCCTGATCCTATGGAGAAAACATTCAATATGATGTGTTGGCTGTAGGGATTTTGTTGTTGTTGTTGTTGTTGCTGTTGTTACTCCTTATTCACTTTCCTTCTATTCCTAGTTTTCCGAGAGGTTTTATCATGAATGAATGCTGAACCTCGTAAAATGCTTTTTTTCTGCATCTATTGATACAATTATATAATGTGATGAATTACATAATTGAGAGTTAAATCAACTTTTCAATTCTTTGATAAACCTCAGTTGGTTATCTTTTTTTAAAAAAAATGTAGCAACATTTATTCATTTATTTATTTATTTAGAGTCTGTTGCCCAGGCTGGAGTGTAGTGGTACAATCACGGCTCACTGCAGCCTTAAATTCCTGGGCTCAAGCCATCTTCTCACCTCAGCCTCCCAAGTAGCTGGGCTTACCGGCGTGAACTACCATGCCTGGCTAATATTTTTATTTTTTGTAGAGATGAGGTGTCACTATGTTGCCTAGGCTGGTCTCAAACTCCTGGGCTCAAGTAGTCCTCTTGCTTCAGCCTGTCAATGTGCTAGGATTACAGGTGTGAGCCACCGTACCTGGCTCCATGTCACAGCTTGTACATGAACAATTTGAATTTTCAGTTTCTCTTAAAAATTCAGAAGATCTGACAACCCTGAATCAGAATTCCTGCCTGTTCACAAGCTAGACTTTAATAAGGATTACCCTCTAATAGCCTGGTTGAGTTCTCTTAGTAAACCACAGTGGAAACCAGAGTCAATAATTTTTTTATGTGTGTGGCAAATGTTCTCTTGGCTTTTTAAAGGCAAAGACATATTTATCTATGACCATGTCTCAAAAAAATAAAAGTGAAAAGTAAAACACAAAGTGTGTTGTCTTATTTAGGAAAAATGAAAGAAAAAATGTACTTTGGGGGGATTGGAGAAACCGAGTACTTTGGGGGAGGTGAAGGAAGCATGTACTTTTGGAGAAGTGATCAGCATTCTCAGATATTATCCACTACTGCCCACTTCTATCCCAATTGTCACTTCCTTGTCCCCTGTGGGCATTTAGATTAAAACTCTACTCTAAGTGAACATTCCATGTGTCATTCCCTAAATGTGTCCAATACACAACCATGCCAGACCTCAGGAGGAATCCAGAGTGACTGTCAGGAGACAAAAGCACGTCATTCTTTTCAGAATTTACAACTTGGGCAAATGTATGCAATGAAAGCTTAATGTCATTTCTTCTGTACCCAATCATCAACATGACAGCCAGGTTTTTGACGATCTTTTGTTTCTTCTGTTTTATTCATTTTTAATCCAATTATCTAATTATCTATTCCATATTTGATGGTATAGCAACTCCTTTTTGGGGCAAAGAAGGGATAGTGCATTTGTTCTCTTAAGTCTATGATGTATACCACTTCCCCAAGCATATATTTCTCTTTTGTGCCCCTATGTCTCACCTATGTAACTCATTCAGACTGGAGTGTTCTTTCATATCTTTTTACACCTGACAATATCTACTATGCCCCAGTAAGTCTGGACAACCTTTCTGACTTTCTAAGGAAAAATTAAGCATGCTTTCCTCAAGGTCCTTCTATCCTTTCCCTCTTTCTTTTGAAGTTCATCATACTATTATCATCTGGTAGCTTTAATAAGGACTCTAAAACTAAGTTTAAAAGGTAAATATGCACTTAATACACACAAAAAAATCAGAGTTCCTGAAAGGAGATGTAGTGAAGTATGTCTTCCTCCCACTATGTGTTCCCTGGTTATTCTCCCTAGATGAGACAACTTTTCTTAGCATTTTGCATTTTATTCTAGAGGCCTTCTCTGAAGCATATGAATCTGTATCACTTTGTGCACAAATAAGATACCAGAGACACTTCCTCACCTTGCTTTTTTGTCACTTGAAATATATCTTGAAAGACTGTATTTTTAAAATATGTCTTGGAGATTTTTCTACACCAGTACATTTCTTTATTTATCAAAAAAATTGTTGAATGACTGCTACATACTAGCACTGTTCATCCTCTAGGGATGCAGCATTGAACATACACAATCACTACCCTTATTGATTGGTTCTGTTTATTACTTTGATTGACACATTGACTGTTTTGATGGACAAGTTTTCATTGATAAATCAAAATAACATGAAAGAAAATTGTTTATGTATATTTTGTATTAAGTTAGATAACCTAATATGTATTGTGATAAGTGGTACTAAGTGCTGTGGAGATAAATAAAGTAGGATAAGAAGATAGGAAATGTTGGGAGATGGGGGTTGCAGTTTTAAATGGACTGGTCAGGGAAGGCTTCCGTGAGATGACCTTTGACTGGGGATGGAGAATTGTACCTGGTACATATAGACAACTTCCTATTTCTTAAGAAGTGTAGCATCAAGTTGTAAGTGTAAGATATATCATAATACATTTGCCAGTTCACAATAATAAGAAACTATTAGATTATTTCTGCTCTATGTCCAATACATAATGCCTCAAACATTATCCATGCAACCATTCTCTGCATATATGTGCAAATTTAAACATAGGGGGAAAAGGTCTTAAAAGTAGAATTACTGTATCAGTAAAAAGAATTTCCTGTGTATATATCCATGTCATCCACTAGACAATTTCTCAACAGTAAGGGCCATATCTTAGATGTTGTTGAATTTCTTGAGCCTAAAAGATGTTTCTGGTTTGAGCAAATAATGTATCAGGACAAGAGTAGAATAGTTTGAGCAGAGTTTTTTATTCTTCCAGTAAGCACACTAGCTTCCCCAGTCCCTAGACTATATCCTACAGCTTTAGTACACAGTCTCCCTTCTAGACTCCAGTTGACATGGCTGAGTTTATTACAAGAGCGTAACTAAAAAAGAAAGTGAAAAGACTATTCCATTTGGCAATAAATAGTTTTTATTTCCTCTGCATGGAATGGACACTATGTCTTCAGGATGTTGAGGCATGAATGCTCACCCCAAAGGACAAAAATAATAATGTACATTACATCGCTAAGCATTTGCAAACATATAAGCGTCCCCTTCGCAAAGCCCTTTCATTGGGGGTATCTGATGGAGTCTACTATCCTCAAGGTCAAGGTAACTAAGAATGTTGGCAGACTCTGAGGGCTGTTGAGCATTTCAGTTAAAGTTAAAATCAGTCTAGTTTAAGGGAATAAATAAATAAATAAAACCTCTCAGAGAAGACATGATGGATATTTAGCAACTTAGAGCTCTGATAATATTTTCAGAGGATGTCAGAACATTTACAATCATTCAGTGCCTAGAACTCATTTGCTCCCTGGCATTATCTGTATTGGTCATAACAGAAAGTATCCTTGAAGCAAGTAGGAAAAGGTCATCTTATAAATATAATAAGCAAACTCTTTGCTCTAAGTTTAGTTAGAGGAGGTAAGAGGAAAATATATAAATAAGAAATCAACTATCAACAGCTAAATGGTATGCCTAAATTTGTAGGGCAAGTGATTCTTGCTGATGCCAGAACCTGGTGTTCCCAGGAAGAGCAACAAGAAGTGATTTCTATTAAAACCTCATATCTTATTAATTTTATAACATAAATTGCCGTTAGGCCTTCCCGAGGAATAGACAATGATGATAATTTACACATGCTGGACAGATAAATGATTCAATTCTTAGTTACAAGAGACTGTTGACAGTGATTACTGATGCTCATTTCTTTCATGCACATTATGTGGGGCAGGAAACTCCAGGTTTAGAGGCCTTTCATGTTTTTTCAAAGTAAATCAGTCACTCACATAATAATTATTTATTATTCCACATTGGCAGACAGTTGGGTACATTTATGACAGTTAAGAGCTTTAGACAAAATGCTGCAAAGTGGCACAACCGATAAAATATTTTACAGCACAGGAGATAGCAACAATAATTAGAACGCCTTGGTACATAATTAAAGGAAAGCTGTGAATTTTCCTGGTGGTTTGTGGCTAGTTTTCATTGGCTTGTTAAGGTCTGAAGTGCTAGTGTCCACCTAAGATCTGGATGAAGACCACTAAGGATCTTTCTAAAGTACCTCCTTACCTTAATATCATCCATCCACCCATTTGTCCAAATATTTTATTTCTCACTCATGCAGCCAACTTTGAATAAGCATTTTCTATGTGCCAGGAATCCTATTAAGTCCTTCATATTAAACCTGACTGGAAGGACTTTTAACTGAGAACCAGATGAATTCTTGTTTTAATTTAAATTTGTATACCTTTTCTATTATTATTTTTTTTAAATACTTTATGTTAAAGATGTGGGGTACAATTCAGGATTTTGCATACAGGTGGACAATGTACAGGTAAAGTTTGGGCCTCCCTTTGGTCCCCACTTTGCCTGGTTTGAGATCAGTTACACTTATTGATGTTGTGTCTCCCAGCCCCAGCAGTATCCTACTACTGCCAATCCCTTCCTTATAGTACTATGTTAAACGTTCAGGGTCCACTTATGAGTGAGAACATATGGTACTCTGTTCCTTGTTTCTGTGATAGATCACTGAGTACTATAGACTCTAAATCCACTCAGTTGCTATGACGTCCATATGTTTCTCCTTTATGACAGAATAATATTCCATCATGTACATGTACCACATTTTTTTATCCAGTCCAGTTTTGATTGGCTGCACAATTGGTTTCATGTTTTTGCTATTGTGAATAGTGCGGCAGTAAACATGCATGTGCAGGTATCTTTTTTGTAGAATGATTTCAGTTTATTCTGGGTATATTCCCAGCAGGGTCATATGGAAGGTCAATCTCTAGTTCTTTTAGAAACTGTCACACTGTTTTTCATAGAGGTTGCACTAGTTTACATTTCTATCAGCAGTGCAGAAGTATTCCTTTTCTCTGCATCCTCGCCAGCATCTGTTGTTGTTTGTTTTATTAATGATGACCATTCTTACTGGCACTAGGTAGCATTTCAATGAGGTTTTGATTTGCATTTCTCTGATAATTCATGAGGCTGAGCACTTTTTCATGTGTCTGTTGACCGCCTATATGTCATCTTTTGAGAAGTGTGTATTTATGTCTTTTGTCCATTTTTTAATGGGGCTGTTTGATTTTTTTCCTTTCAGCAAGTATGAGTTCCTTGTAAATCCTGGATGTTAGGCCTTTGTCAGATATACAGTTGGCAAATATTTGTTCCCACTCCATGCGCTGTCTCCCCACTCTCTTGATGGCTTCTTTTGCTTGTAGAAGCCTTTCAGTTTGATGAGGTCCCACTTTTCTATCTTATCTTTTATGGCATTCACTTGTGGAGAGTTGATCAGGAACTGCTTGCCTATTCTAGTTTCTCTAAGGGTGTTTCCTACATTTTCTTCTAGGATTCTTATAATTTGAGGTTTTACATTTAGGTCTTTGATCCACTTACAGTTGATTTTTGTGTATGGTGATAGGTAGGGGTCCTGTTTCAATCTTCTGCATGTGGTCAGCCAGTTTTCCCAGCAACATTTACTGAATAGGTTCTCCTCTTCCCAGTGGTTGTTGGTGGAGGCTTTGTCAAAGATGATTTGGTTGAGGAATTGAGGTTTTGCTTCTGAAATCTCTATACTGTTCCATTGGTCCATGTGCCTGTTCTTGTACCAATACCAGACTGTTTTGATTACTATAGCTATATAGAAAAGTTTAAGTGTGGAAGTGTGATACCTCTCACTTTGTGTTTTTTGCTAAGAATTGTTTTGGCTAGTCATGGTTGTTTATTTCTATATGAATTTCTGTATTGTCATTTCCAGGTCTGAGAAAAATGATGCTGGTAATTTGATGAGTATTACATTGATTATGTAGATTGCCTTTGGTAGGAAGGACATCTTAACAATGCTGATTCTTCCTATCCATGAGCATTTAAATTTTTCATTTGTTTGCATCTACTTGGATTTCTTTGAGTACAGTATTTGTAGTTTTCATTGTAAAGATCTTTCACTTCTGTGGTTAGGAAGATGCCAAGGTATTTTATGTTTTTTGTGGCTATTGTGAATGGGATAGTGCTTTTTATTTGGTTTTCTACTTGTTTGTTGTTGGTGTATAAGAACGTGACTGTCTTTTGCACATTTATTTTATGCCCCGAGACTTTGCCAAAGCCCTGTATCAGTTCAAGGAGATTTTTGACAGATTCTCTTAGATTTTCGAAGCATAGGATCGTATTGTCAGTAAAGAGGGATAACTTAACTTCCTCTTTTCCTATTTGAATACCCCTGATTTCCTTCTCTTGTCTGATTCCTCTAGCTAGGACTTGCAACACAATGTTGAACAGTAGGGGGGAGAGTGGGCAGCCTTGTCTTGTACCAGTTTTCGGGGGAAATGCTTCCAGTTTTTGTACATTCAACAATATGTTGACTGTGTGTGTATTGTTGATGGAGCTGACTATTTTGAGGTATATTTCTTCTGTGCCTAAGATTTTGAGGGTTTTTTTCAAGAAGGGATGCCAAATTTTATCAAAAGCTTTTTCTGCATTTAGTGATATAATCATGTGGTTCTTGTTTTTACATCTATAGAGTATTTAATTACATTTAAGGTCTTGTGGGTGTTGACACAGCTCTGCATCCCAGGGATGAAGCCTACTTGGTCATGGTGGATGATTTTTGAGATGTGTTGTTGCATCCATTTGCTAGAATCTTCTTGAGAATGTTTGCAGCTATGTTTATTAGGGCTATTGGCCTGTAGTTCCCTTTTTTGTTGGATCTTTACCAGGCTTGGGTATCAGTGTGATATTAGCTTTGCAACATGATTTGAGAAGAATTCCTTCTTTCTTAATTGCCTGAAATACTTTCAATAGGAGTGGTATCAGCGGCTCCTTGTATGTTTTGTAGAATTCTGCTGGAAAGCCATCTAGTCTAGGACTTTTTTTTTTGTAGATAGTTTTCTTATGATGAAATCAGTCTCCTGGGTTGTTATTGGTCTATCTAGTGTCTCAACGTCTTCTAGTTTCAACCTTGGGAGGTTGTGTGATGTCAGAAAGTCCTTCAGATTATCAAGTTTATTTCCATACAGGTGTGCATAATAATCTCTGATAATATTTTGTATTTCTTCAGGATAAGTTGTGATTTGGTCTTTTGCATTTCTGATTGTGTTTATTTGGGTTTTTTCTCTCGTTTTCTTGGTCATTCTTGCTAGTGCGTCCATTAGTCTTGTTTATTATTTCAAAGAAACAACTTTTTGTTTTGTTGACTTTTTTCTATGATATTTTTGTCTTCTGTGTCTCCTCTTTGGGCTTTTACCTGGGTGATCTGGATTCTTCTGGTGGCCTTGTCTTTCCACCTCCCTTAGGTGATTTGTTAAGTTGTTACCTTGTGATCTTTCCATTTTCTTGATGCGTGTCGGTAGAGATATAAATTCCCCTCTTAGAATTGATTGCATGGCACACCACAGGTTTTGGTAAGATGTTTCCTATTTTCATTTGTTTCCAGAAATCTTTTAATTTCTGTTTTGATTTCTGTGTTGACCCAGTAGCCTTTAAGCACCATGCTGTTTAGTGTCCATGTCTTTGTGGGTTTGGGGGGAATTTTGTTGGTGTTGGTATTTATTTTTATTCCACTGTGGTCTGAGAAGATGCATGGTCATATTTTGATCTTATGAAATTGTGTATGCTTGATTTATGTCCAAGGATGTGATAAATCTTGGAGTATGTTCCATGTGGTGATGAATAGAATGTATATTTATGTTGTTGTTGGGTGGAAAGTTCTGTAGGTATCTGTTAAGACCATTGGTCAAGTGTCAAATTGAGGGTTTGCATCTCTGTGTTAATTTTTGCCTCAATAATCTATTGAGGGTTGTTCTGGGGTATTTAAGTCTCCAGTTATAATAGTGTTATAGTTGATATCTTTATTTTTTTAGTTTACTTAGTAGTTGCTTTATAAATGCTGGTGCTCCAGCTCTACAAGAGATGCTTAAGAAGGTATTAAGCACAGAACAAACAACAACTACAAAAAAGAACAACTACATTCCTCCCAAGAATTCAAGAGAACAAAGAACCATAAAGCATGCATCACAACTGCAATATTGAAAATACACACATAAATCAACCCAAAAATCAAAAGAAAATCAACATGCAAATAAGTAAACAAACAGTAACAAAGTCTATAAGAGCCTCATGTCAGGGATAAACTCTCATATCTTAATAATCAACATGAATATGAATAGACTAAATGTACCACTGAAAAGGCATAGAATGGAAAACTGGATAAAGAAACATGATCTAACAATATATGTTTTCAAGAGATGCATATCACCAGAAGGGACACTCACAGACTCAAAGAGGATGGAAAACAAATTTTCAGGTGAATGGAACACAAAAGAAAACAGGAGTCTGGCCGGGCTCAGTGGCTCAGCCTGTAATCCCAGCACTTTAGGGGGCCAAGGTGAGTGGATTGCCTGAGCCTGCGGGTGTGAGACCCACCCGGGCAACTTGGCGGGACCTCATCTCTACAATAAATCAAAATTTAGACGGGCGTGGTGGCACGCTCCTATAGTGCCAGCTACTTGGAGGGCTGGGGCAGAGGGATTGCCAGAGCCCAGCAGGGCAAGGCTGCAGTGACCGGCGATCCCTCTGCCCCAGTCCTCCAAGTAGCTAGACTGTGCTCCAGTCTGGACAACAGAGTGAGACTCCAACTCATAAAAAAAGAAAGAAAGAAGGAAAAGAAAACAGGAGTCACAATCTTAGTATCAGACACAATAACCTTTAAGCTATCAAAAATTTTAAAAGATACAGAAGGACACTACATAATGATAAAAGGTACAATTCATCAACAAGAAATATCCTTCCTAAACACATATGCATCAAACACAGGAGCACCAGCTTTTATATAGCAGATACTAAATAAACTTTAAAAAGATATTAACTCTAATACTATCATAGCTGGAGACTTTAATACAGCACTATCTACCTTAGATAGATCATCAAGCCAAAAAATCAACAAAAAGATCTGGAACCTCAACCTGACACCTGACCAAATGGACCTAATAGATACCTAGAGAACATTCCACCCAACAACTTTGAACTGAGTAGAATGTGTAATTCTACTCATCACCTCATGGAACATACTCCAAGATTGACTACATCCTTGGTCATAAATCAAGTATAACAAATTTCACAAGATCGAAATACTGTCATGCATCTTCTCAGATCACAGTGGAGTAAAAATAGATATCAACACCAGCAAGTTTCCCTCAAAACCCACAAAGACATGGACACTAAACAGATAATGCTGATCAACTCCTGGATCAACATGGAAATCAAAGAAGAAATTAACAGATTCCTGGAAACAAATGAAAATGAATAAACATCTTACTGAAACCTCTGGGAAGCTATGAAACAGTACTAAGAGTTCATATCTCTATGAACACATATGAAGAAAATGGTAAGATCACAAGTTAACAGTCTAATGAGTCACTTAAGGGAGAAGAAAAAACAAGATCACCAAAACCCTAACTTCAGCAGAAGAATCCAGATCACCAAAATAAAAACCCAAATACGGAATATAGAAGACAAAAATATCATAGAAAAAAATCAACAAAGCAAAAAGCTGGTTCTTTGAAAGGATAAACAAGATTGATAGACACTTAACAAGACCAACCAAGAAAAAAGAAAGAAAAGCCCAAATAAACACAATCAGAAATGCAAAAGATGAAGTTATAACTGACCTCAAAGAAATACAAAGGTTATGACAGGTTACTATGTACACTTGTATGGAAACAAAGTTGAAAACCTAAGTGAAATGGAGGACTTTCTGACAGCACACAACTTCCCAAGGTTGAGACAAGAAGATATCAAGACAGTAAATAGACCAAAAACAACCCAGGAAATTGACTTTGTCATAAGAAAACTACCCACCCACCCACAAAAGCCCTGGACCAGGAGGCTTTCCAGCAGAATTCTACAAAACATAACAAGGAGGAGCTGATACCAATCCTATTGAAAGTATTCCAGGCAATTGAGAAGGATGGAACTTTCCCCAAATCATTTTATGAAGCTAACATCACATTGATAGTCAAACCAGGTAAAGATTCAACAAAGAAAGAAAACTAAAGATCAATATCCTTGATGAACATAGATGCAAAAATTCTCAACAAAATAGCAAACCTAACAACACATCTTAAAAATCACCCACCATGACCCAGAAGACTTCATTTCCTGAATGTAGAGCTGGTTTAATATCCACAAGACCATAAATGTAATTAAATACATCAACAGATGTGAAAACAAGAACCGCATGATTATCTCATTAGATGCAGCAAAAGCTTTTAATAAAATCCAACATTCGTTCTTGTTAAAAAACCCTTGAACACCTAAGCATAGATGGAACATACTCAAAATAGTAAGAGCCATCTATGATAAACCCACAACAAACATACTGCTGAACAGACAGAAATTGGAAGCATTTCCCCTGAAAACTGGAACAAGACAAGGCTGCTCATTCTCAACTCTCCTGTTCAACATTGTGTTGGAAGTCCTAGCTAGAGCAATTAGACAAGAGAAGGAAATCAAGTGTATCCAAACAGGAAAAGAGGAAGTTAGCAGGTGACATGATCCTATACCCAAGAGAATCTCTCAAAAAACCTCCTCACACTGATAAAAAAACTTTGGCAAAGTCTCAAGGTATAAAATAAACTTACAAAAGACAATCATATTGCTAGACAACAACAATAAACAGAAACTCAAATAAAAAGCACAATTCCATTCACAACAGTCACACACAAAAAGAAATACCTTGGCATCTTCCTAACAAAAAGTGAAAAACCTTTACAATGAAAACTACAAAATATGGTACTCAAAGAAATCCAAGAAAACACAAATAAATGGAAAAATATTCCATGCTCATGAATTGGAAGAATCAACATTGCTAAGATGTCCATCCTACCAAAGGCAATCTATGCAATCAATGTAATACTCATCAAATTACCAGCATCATTTTTCTCAGACCTGGAAATGACAATACAGAAATTCATATAGAAATAAACAACCATGACTAGCCAAAACAATTCTTAGCAAAAAACACAAAGTGAGAGGTATCACACTTCCACACTTAAACTTTTCTATATAGCTATAGTAATCAAAACAGTCTGGTATTGGTACAAGAACAGGCACATGGACCAATGGAACAGTATAGAGATTTCAGAAGCAAAACCTCAATTCCTCAACCAAATCATCTTTGACAAAGCCTCCACCAACAACCACTGGGAAGAGGAGAACCTATTCAGTAAATGTTGCTGGGAAAACTGGCTGACCACATGCAGAAGATTGAAACAGGACCCCTACCTATCACCATACACAAAAATCAACTGTAAGTGGATCAAAGACCTAAATGTAAAACCTCAAATTATAAGAATCCTAGAAGAAAATGTAGGAAACACCCTTAGAGAAACTAGAATAGGCAAGCAGTTCCTGATCAACTCTCCACAAGTGAATGCCATAAAAGATAAGATAGAAAAGTGGGACCTCATCAAACTGAAAGGCTTCTACAAGCAAAAGAAACCATCAAGAGAGTGGGGAGACAGCGCATGGAGTGGGAACAAATATTTGC
The DNA here is from genome assembly GCF_000164805.1 of Carlito syrichta. Lineage (NCBI taxonomy): Eukaryota > Metazoa > Chordata > Mammalia > Primates > Tarsiidae > Carlito > Carlito syrichta. The sequence goes on from NW_007258428.1 coordinate 843,665, forward strand.
CAACTGTATATCTGACAAAGGCCTAACATCCAGGATTTACAAGGAACTCATACTTGCTGAAAGGAAAAAAATCAAACAGCCCCATTAAAAAAATGGACAAAAGACATAAATACACACTTCTCAAAAGATGACATACAGGCAGTCAACAAACACATGAAAAAGTGCTCAGTCTCACGAATCATCAGAGAAATGCAAATTAAAGCCACACTGACATACCACCTACCTCCAATCAGGATGACCATCAACAATAACTCAGAAAATAACAGACGCTGGAGAGAATGCAGAGAAAATGGAACACTTCTACACTGTTGGTTTGAATATAAACCAGTACAACCTCTGTGGAAAACAGTGACGATTTCTAAAAAAATCTGATACTCGACATTCCATATGACCCAGCAATCCCCCTACTGGAAATATACCGAGAGGAACTCAAATCAGTGTATACTGAACATACCTACACATACATTTTTATTGCAGCATTATTCATTATAGCAAAAAAAAAAAAAAAAGGAACCAACCTTGCTGCCCATTCAAAGTGGACTGGATAAAGAAAATGTGGTACATTTACATGATAAAATATTATGCAGTCATAAAGAAAAACAAAATTCTGAACTTTGCAACAATTCCTGGAGGGAATTAGAGTCTATAATACTCAGACTCCACATTTATATTTCACATTTTAAAAATAAAATAAAGCAATAAAACAATAAATAAATAAATGCAGATGCTTCTATGTTGGGTGCACTTATGTTTAGGAAGACTATTTCTTGTTGATGGAATGAAACCTTTTATCATCACATAGTGTCCTTCCATATCTTTTTTTACGTTTTGATAGCTTAAAGGCTGTTATGGCTAATATTAAGATCATGACTCCTGCTTTCCTTTGTGACCCATTCACATGGAAACTTGTTTTTATCCTCTAACTTTGAGTCTGTGTGCATCCCCTGTGGTGAGATGAGTATCCTGGATGCAGCAAATTATTGGGACATGGTTGTTGATCCAGTTTGCCATTCTGTCTTTTCAGTGGTGCATTTATCCATTCACATTCAGGCTGATTGTTTAAATGTGATTGTTTATCCCCATCATGGGAATTTTGTAAAGTGCTTTTCTTTGTTTTCTTTTAACTTTTGCATTGATGCATGTGTGTATTTTCACGTTTGCAGTTGTGTGATTCTGTGTTCTGTTCTATTTTTTCTTTCATGCTTAATACCTTTTTAAGCATCTACTGGACAGCTGGTCTGGAAGCTGTATCATCTCTTAGAGATTGAATGTCTAGGAAGGCTTTTAATTCTCCATTGCTGGTGAAGCTGAGCTTGGCTGCATAGAAAATTCTTGGTTGAAATTATTTATCTTTGAATACTTTGAATATTGGACTCCATTACATTCTAACTTGTGTTTCTGCTGATAGGTCTGCTGCTATTCTCATTGATTTTCCCTGGTAGGTAGTCTGACTTTTCTCTCTTGCTGCCTTTAGGATTTTTGCTTTTGTATCTACTTTGAGTTTGGATATCACATCTCTAGTGAGATGTGGAAAGTTTTCTTTCCAGGATAACCTCCTGGAATACTTGCTGCAAGGTGTTCTCCATTTCCCTTTCTTCTTCTGGGATACCAGTCAGGTATAGGTTTGACCTCTTGATATAATCACATATCTCTTGGAGAATTTGTTCTTTCTTTCTGAGTTTTCATCCTATGTTTTTTACAGATTGGGTTAATTCCATGTTTTGGTCTTCAAGTTCTGAGATTCTTTCTTCAGCTTAATTAATTCTGCTTTTCATGCTTGTAGTCACATGTTTCCTGGATGAAATGTTTTATGGCCAAAATCTCTGTTACAAGTTCTTTTGGCATCTCATCTTGTCTTTCTTGAATCTTACTCACTCTTACCATCCATTTCTTAATCTCTGTGGTATTCTGGGGGCAGTCTTTGGTGACTTCTATTGTTTGGGCTCAGAGGTCTGATTTTTCAGGTGTTTTCTCTTTGGTACACTGGAAATTACCAGTGTTCTAGTGATTCTTCCTCATTTGTGACAGATTTCTCTTTAGTTACATTATTCAGTGGCAGTGGGAGAGGTTTTCACTTCTGATGTTTGCTCAGCCCTCTATTCTTCCCTGTTCAGTGTTCTTAATTTGTTCTATTTTGAAACATGGCTGTGGGTAGGAAGCTTTGCTGTCTCTTGTAGTTTTGAGAGTTGAATAAGGTGGAGGATGGGAAACTAGGATTCAGAAAGTACTTGCAAATCACAATGTTCACTGATTGTGGTATGGGTTCCCTGAGACCCACTCCCCATGACCACTCTATATGATGATGCAATGGGTACATGTATGTATCCCCTCAGTCCAAGATACAGTAACAGAAATGAGAAGAACAGATAAAAGTAGAATTAAAGTTAAAAAAAAAAGAGAGAGAGAAGACCAACAAAAAGAAAGCAAAGAAAAAAAGATGGGAGGAATGCAGACTGAACCCTCACACACATATTCATGCACAAAGGAAAAAGGAAGAAAAAAATGTAAAAAACAACCTGCCCTCTTGTGGCAGGTTCTGTAATTGTTCCTGGTCTATGCAGCTGCAGCCTCATTCACAATCTCTCCAGTGTTCAGCCTGGGGAAGGAGGAGGAGGTGGTGGGTGTGGGTGGGGCTTCAGTCCTCCCCTTCCACTCTTGTATGGTCAGGGGAATCCCTTCTCATGGAACTGTGTGGGATTGTCTCTTCCCCAGGTAGTGGTGGGGGCATCCCAGGCTTATTTTGGGGTTCTCCTATCACAGCTGACATCCAGGCTCTGCCTGAGTTCATCTCTCTCAGTTGTGCCCCAGTTATGTGGTCTGATGCTCAGAGGATTGCTGGGGAAGAGGGTGTTGTGTTATCCCTGGACTCACTGCTGATCTCTTTGGGGGTCTTCCTCTTTTTTTCATACCCCTTTTCCCAAAGTTGACTCAGGTTAGTTGTGGGGGGGGCACCTGAGACTCAGCATTCGTCCTGTCCCTCTGGAGTTTGTGCTTTCAGGATATTCCCTCTGTGTCATGATCAGTCCCCGAGTAGTGAATCCACCAGTCACAGAGATGGGGTCTGTCACTCCATGGTGAGAAAGCTGAAGCACTTCCCGGCCTAGTTTTCAAGATGGTGGCAGGGTGCCTCTTTCATCTTCTCCAGTGGGGCTCTGCTTCTGAGCTACCTTGCTGTGCTCCCTCCACAGCCTTTGCTACCAGTGTCCAGCCAGGTGCTGCAGTGGTGAGGCAGAGCCTGGAGCCAGCAGTCACTCCCAGCACCTTCTTCCTGGGAAAGACTTTGTTGAATTTTTAAAAATGGTGCTCAGCATTTGTGCCCCAGGAAGTGCTAGGGTACAAGCAGAGTAGCTGAGACACCAACTGCTTCACCATGAGAGCCCTGGTCACTTGCTCCCAAGTCACCACTCAGTTAGCCACTCACAAATTCACTTACAGACATGTATGCAAAAATTTCCATACACTCACTCACTCACACTGGTACTCACATAGTCCAACTGGCTCTGCCACCATCTTCCTCCTTTCTTCTGTATAACTTTTCCAACTCCTTGCCCAGGTATTTCAGAGGTTCATCAGAGCAAGGTTTCTATGAAAATAGAATTAAATCTGGGTTCTTTTGTCACAGGGCTTTGTTAGTGTTACTTTATCTTGAAAATATATTTATTTTTGAAAACACATTACAAAAGAAAATACAGTGAAAAGCATGTTTCCCTCAAATTGCTAATTTCCGTTTGTTGTCCCAGGGTATTGGTTTCTTATGTTATCTCTCATAGGTATTCTATGTACAGTCAGGCCTGCTATGATTCAACATATGCAGTCCTAAAGATTACTACACTATGCAAAATCACACAATAAAAAATACTGGCCTTATGGGGAAATGAGAATAGAGATAAGACACCCAAAATATCAGCAGCATGTTTAAAAAATAATAAACTCCATAGAAATCTAATAAAAACAGTAAAGCAATTTTACAAGTGTTAAGAGGTTAAAAAATAAATGGATATCACAATAAGTATGGCACTTTACCTGACAAAAGACTTGGGTTTTGCTTGTAGAATTGAATATTAGGATTGTGGCTTGTGTGTTTCTGTGAAGTAGTAGTAGGAGGGTCATCAAGATGTGATGGAAAGTTCAAGCACCAGATGGGGCTCATAACACAGGTGAACTGGGGGAGCTGGAAGATGTGTATGCATGAATGCATTTTGAGGTGTGTGCATGAATGCGTTTTGCATATCAGCAGGCTCAGATCAGGAGGGTACAGTTTTCTGTGTTCAACTATTGTTTCTAGAAGAAGACACTGAGCATAAGCATGTTTGCATGATATTCAAAGACCAATTACACTGAAAAAACTTGTGTTCTCAGAATAAGTATTATAGCAGAACTGATGGTATATGTGAAAATACGTCTTTTAGTTTCAATATAAACTTTAATGTCGAATATCTCCTTTTATTAAGTGCTGAAAATACATAAAAATAGCAAAGATATCTTACCTATAATTTCAAAGCAACCACACTGATTTTTTGTATCTTTCTCTATTTTTAAAATATTTTATTGGCGGGGCTCAGTGGCTCAGCCTGTAATCTCAGCACTTTGGGAGGCCAAGGCGAGTGAATTGCCTGAACCCACAGGTTCGAGACCCACCCAGGCAACTTGGCGGGACCTCGTCTCTACAATAAATAAAATTAGCCAGGTACGGTGGCACATGCCTGTAGTTCCAGCTACTTGAAAGGCTGAGGTGGAAGGATCACCAGAGCCCAGGAAGTCGAGGCTGCAGTGACCAGGAGCATGCCACTGCACTCCAGCCTAGTGGCAGAGTGAGACTCCTACTCAAATAAAAAATAAAATAAAATAAAATATTTTCCTTACATATATGATCAACATCACCTGAAATAGGGTGTCTACCCAAAGAATGTAATGAATTCAAGTAGAGTAGTTTCTACGATGAGTGGTAACACTTTCTCAAAAATTTGTTTCCTTTAGATTGGAAAAAACCAAATGCCCACCAACTGATGAATGTATAAACAAAATGTAGTATCTCCATATAATTCAGTCATGAAAGAAGATTGAAGTACTGATACATGCTACAACGTGGAAAGCCTTGGAAATATTATGCTAAGTCAAGGAAACCAGATACAGAAGGCCACATCTGACATCATTCCATTTATATAAAAGTTCAGGCTAGAAAAATATATAGCGACAAAACATCATTAGCAGTGACTTATGGATGAGGGTAGGGAACAGAAATTATGGGATTGATAGCCAAAGGATACATGGTTTTTTTTGGAGGGAGATGAAAATGTTCTAAAATTGACTATGGTGATGGTTGCCCATATCTGTGAATAATACTAAAAACAATACTTGGATTACACATTTTAAATGAGTGTATGTAAGAGATGTAAATTATATCTCAATAAAGCTGTTTTTAAAATAATTAGTTTCATTTTGGGCTTTCTTCATATGACATTGTGAGAGAAGGCACTGAAATCTTCTTCTTCTTGGAAGCTCATGAGTGTGATAAACTCAACCAAGTCTGGTGGTGGAAATGATGACTATCTTTGGCAATACAGATGTTTTAATTTTATGCATGTTGCTCTCTCATGAGGCAGTCAGCTGGTGCTTTTCTACTATAATCTAAACATGTTCCATGGACACCTGTGATTATGTCCCCAAGCAGTCTTTTTAAGACAGTACATAGGAGCCTTGTCTTCTGAACTCTTCCATATCTATGTATACCTTTCCATTGTTTTCCCTCAAGCAAGACAACTTACATGGGTAGAAAAACATTAGGTTGTTATCACCTTTTACTCCCCAATGTCTGTTGATTTTGTAATGCTATCTTTGGACTTTAAAAGTTTGAAAGACGTTCAAGAGCAACCTGCTTTTTTTTCCTCTGAAGAAATCATGAGTTTTCTGCTTGGACACTTGTAGTCTTTGTTTATTTTGGCTTTTTTGTACTTAGAATCTTAAAATATTTCCATGGGGAGATTTAGTATTGGTCTATTCCTTGATGTTTGCCGGGACTGTGGTGAGCCATTCTGATATACATGCCCTTGTGCTCTGTCAGCTCAGAGGTGCTTGGTGTCTGCAAGTGTTGCTTCAGTTCCAATTGTTTGATTTCTTCCTTTAGAACATCTGTATTCTCAACATTTTCAGATTTATATCTCTATTCTTTTGCTATGTAGCAATTACCTTGAACGTTGTTTTTAATTCCTGTGGTTTTTTTTCCTCTCTTGTGTTTTCTTTTTATTATTATTATTTTAATTTGTATTATAATGATGTGGGGTACAATTCAGGGTTAGGTATATAAACATTGCTCATGCAGGTACCCTTGTTGATGAGGTATGCCCCTCCCTCCCCTAGCAGTTTCCCTCAACTACCAATCCCACTCCCCTCCCCTGACAGTTTCCCACTACTGCCAATTGCATTCTTATAGCATTAAAATTGTTCAAGGTCAGTTTATGAGTGAGAACATATGGAACTCTGTACTTTGTTTCTGTGATAAACCACTGAGTATGATTGACTCCAAATCCATCCAAGTTGCTGCAAAGTCCATATGTTTGTCCTTCCTTATGGCTCCATAATATTCTATTGTGTATACGTACCACATTTTTTTAATCCAGTCCAGCTTCGATGGGCAACACGGTTGGTTCCATGTTTTTGCTATTGTGAATCGAGCTGCAGCAAACATACGTGTGCAGGTATCTTTTTTGCAGAATAATTTGAGTTCCTCCGGGTATATTTCCAATAGGGAAATTGCTGGGCCATATGGAAGGTCAATTTTTAGTTCTTTCAGAAATCGCCACACTGTCTTCCAAAGAGGTTGTACTAGTTTGCATTCTCACCAGCAGTGTAGAAGTGTTCCTTTTTCTCCACATCCTGGCCAGCATCTGTTGTTTTTGTTTTATTAATGATGGCCATTCTTACAGGGGTTTGGTGGTATCTCAATTCCTCAACCAACTCATCTTTGACAAAGTCTCCAACAACAACCACTGGGGAGAGGAAAACCTATTCAGTAAAAGGTGCTGGAAAAACTGGCTGACCATATGCTGAAGATTGAAACAGGACCCCTATCTATCACCATACATAAAAATTAACTCTAAATGGATCAAAGACCTAAACATAAAACCTCAATCTATAAGAATCTTAGAAAACGCAGGAGACAACCTTATGGAAATTGGAACTGGCAACCAATTCCTATTCAGAACGCTAAAGGCCAATACCTTAAGAAATAAGACAGACAAGTGGGAACTCATCAAATTAATGGGCTTCTGCAAAGCAAAAGAAATCATCAAGAGAGTAGGGAGACAGCCCACGGAATGGGAAAATATATTTGCCAACTGTGTATCTGACAAGGCCTAACATCTAGGATCTACAAGGAACTCAAACGCGCCAAAAGTAAAAAAACAAACAGTCCCTTTAAAAACTGGGCAAAAGGCACGAATAGATCAAAGGAAGATATAATGCATCCAACAGACACATGAAAAAGTGCTCAGCCTCACTCATCATCAGAGAAATTCAACTCTCTTGCATTTTCAGGAGAGCTTCTAATTTCATCCTCCACTCGCTGACATTATTTCAGGTTGTGCCATTCCTGCCTTACTGCCTCTTGTGGGTACTCGTGGTGTTCTATTTTTAATTTCTGTGTTCATTCTTTCTAACCTGTTTGTGTCTCTGTTTACTATTTCAGCTTCAAAGAAGCTATGTTTTATGGTTACATTTTAAGTAGAAAATAGCTGTAAAAGATTGTAGGGTTTTTATAGTAAATAATTTTTAAAATTCATTTTTTCCTTTAGGTCTTCAGAATAACAAAGTTTTATTTTCTCTTCATTATTTCACAGTCTTCAATTTTTTCTATAGGCTCAATCACAAATGAGATGTCACAACAGAGCTCTTAAATGTCAGGGCTCTAATATTTGGTAGTCTATGTTTAAATCCTAGCTCTCCCAATTATTCTTTATGTATCTTTGGGCTAATTAATCATACACTTCTAGTTTAAGTTTTAACATTGGTAAAACAGGAATATTTATACACATAATGGACTTGTTTTTAGTATTAAATGAGATAATATGCCTGGCATATAGTGAATGCAAAAAAGAGATTTTTTTTTTTTCCTAACAGGGAAGCAATCTACCTGGATCCAGAGTATGGCAACAAAGTGTTTGAACTTCCTCCTTGGCTCAGTTTTCTATCCAAATGGGTGTTTGTTGAATTCTCCTCGGAGTCTAGAGTTGGTGATGTGCCCTTCACCTGGAAGATTTTTATCTGTCATGATGCTGCCTAATTGGGATCTTTTCTTGCCATTCAACTATTCAGTCAATGGAATATGTGAGCTACTATCATCACAGGCCATCCTATCTTCTCTTTCCTGTGGCTACTGCCCAGGCTCAATATATTACTTCTAGTCTTCTCTCTCCTTTTGTACTCAGGTATTCTGCAGGAGTTATAATCTAAGAATGGAGATCAAAGGAAAGTCATACACAAGAACTTATGAAAGAGATCCACATCTTGATGTTTCCACTAAAAATACGAAAGTGAGTAAAGAAACAGCAGTTTTCTTATTGGTGCAGTCCTTGGAATTCTGAACCAGTGAAAGACAGCAAAATATGGAAATCTCTCTATCCTTGTGTTCTTCAATCCTGTTACATTGATTTTGCACTATGTGAGTATCTTCTAGATACTGTCTATTGGTTGTTAGGCCTACTTCTTTGCGGTGGTGGGGTTCTAGTCTTCTATTATGCCTCTGTTGTTTAAAACTAGAAGTACTGTTCCTTATTTCTAATGTTTATGTTTTGGTGCATTGTTCAAATTGAAGACCAGCAAAAAAAATGACGGAAACTGAGTGCTTGTACTATTTGTCTTTTGAGATCTATTGAGAAATGGGAGTTCACTCCAAGGGCTGATTTTCTGATTCTTGTAGGATCTCACAGAGTGTACTTTCAAGGGAATTTGTTGTCCCCAAATCAGAGAATCTCAAATTGGACAGGACGTTAGAAATTATAGAGCCTAAGCTACTTCCTGGTAGTCAAACTCCCTCTACATATTCCCTTCTTATTACTTGTCCAATCTCTTCTTGAACTATCTTCTGTAATAGCAAGCTCACTATCTTTCATTGTCAGACAACTTCCCAAATCAAACTGCAATTTGTCTTTTAAGTGTTGTCTTAGAAATAAAGGAGAAAGTTATTGTACCAGTCAAGAATTTACAGAAAAAGAAAAGAAAGCACTCTAGGTATTACAATCAGAAATATATTTAACAAAAGGAACTAGGTACCTTCAAAATTATTGAAAAAATTGGGTGAATCAGAAGCCAAAATACTAATATTGAAATTTTCCCCTAATTTTAACTTTTATTGAACAATAAAGTACATCAGAAAACACCACTGATTTTTTTGGCTTCAAGATCGTCTATAGAAAACTGCTTCTACCACCAGTTCTCCACAGCTGTCTCACACCCACAATCTGGTTCCCAGACACTGGAATATGTAATCAGGCAACTAGAGACATACTTACCCATTGCAGGCTGCTTGTCAGCCAGTCTTGCTGATAAAAGATGTCTCTGTCTACTGTCTACCTTCCAAATCTCCCAGAATGCATCTCATTCACAGAATCTAAGTCAAAATGGAAGTCTATGGTCTATGGCACAGATTTGTCTCAGAAAAGTAATTTTTATCTTACCAGACTCTGTGTTACAGGCGTATATATAGCAAGGCATGAGAATGCATGTCATGGTACAATAGATACGTGTTCTCTAGATGGACAGTTGTTTTTTTTTTCTTTTTAACCAAAAATATTTCTTCCAACATCTCCATCCATAAATCTATAGCCACGAGGTTCAAAAGAAAAAGGATCTTGATAAGTTATTGGTGTCTTCTGAGTTGGAGAAATGTTTAGCCATTATAAGACATTAACATTCGAGTTCAAGATACTTTTACCCATTTGCATTAAACAATTATCAAGATCTCATGAGTCAGGGATTGCTGTCAAGGTCCTCAGATTGAATAAGGAAACTGGGGGAAGGGCAGGAGAAAGAGAAATAAATCATAATGAATACAAATTATATCTTGTTCCTCAAGAAAGGATAGCTCCTAATCTTTATTTTAGGAGTCTGTAGGAAAACAAAGGCAAAGGACTCCAATGAAGGGGCCATCATGTAGTGTCTCTAAAGCATTCCCAAGTAGTGAGCATGTGCTTCCATTTTTTTCTTGTGTCAATAGACATGAGAGAGGCCACTGTGAGCAATTCACCATGACCATGCTTGATCAGTGGGAAATACAGTGAAATTTATGGGATGCCAAGGACCTTTGTCTATTCCCTTCCCATCGCTCTGGAGAGTAGCAGTGCGACCAGGAAGTTTATTAACTTGTAAACACACCTTATTTTTAACATCTTAGTCATATTCAGCTGAGTTATCATTGCTTATGTTATTCAAATGACTCATTTCCTCTTGCAGCCTGCAAATATTAGACATTATCATATCTCATATCTGTCTTATTCCCTGTAACCCTGAGAACTCTCATTTAGTTTATCCCAAAAAAGAGTTTTAGGGGAAAACCATGCAAAAGCCAACAAAATGCAAGAAAGAAAAAAAGTGAATTGCACATGTATCTTTTTATTTGAAGCCTCCACATGCTAGAAAGGTTCAGTTCGTGTTCATTGTAGAATGTAGATGGATGGCAGCAATAAAGTTAGATATAGGAAAAAAAGCAATCAAATCACTGAGTAAGTCACATTCCAGATATATTATATCAGGATAGGGGGCTCTTCCTTAGGGCATATGCTGCCTTCCACAGAAGGCTTCTGAAAATATGTCCATGTTTCCTTCCCTTCAACCTGTATATGCCTAATTTGATATTGCATTTTAAACATTGCCCCATACTCAGACTGTTTTCTTATGGCTCCATAAAAAGTTGATGTTTGTTTACACATTTTCATCTCTGCTGCTTATAGCAGATGCCAGTAGGGTCGCACCCAAATCTCCTTTACCTGGCCAGTGCACCCACCCTTAGCTGCTGAGCTGCTTGCCCACTAACTACTCCTGAGTTCAAATAGGGTGGCCCATAACCCATGACTGACCCACGTAGAGTTCAAAAAGTCACATGCCTTAAAGGAGGAACATTTCACAATGAAATTAACGCATCCAATCTGTATTTCATATTATTTCTTTAGACAATCTGACCTGGGATGTTGTAGTTCTTTTTCTTTTTTTCCTTGAGAACCCAAGTCCAGATTCTTTCTGTTTCTCCAAGGTAGTCAAGGTTCAATTTCATTTCCACTTACCTTCCAGAAGTCTTTCCTGAAATTCTTAGTTCTCTTCCTTTCTTGGAGCTGTTCTGTCATTTCCTGGCAGCGATATTCAGATGAGTGCTCTTATAAATGCTTTCTTGTGGAGTTAGCCGATAGCTCGTCACACATATAAACTACAATTCCTTCAGGGTACATGTGGCAGATGAGAGGGGACCCAAAAAAACCTAGAATTTATTTATAAAAATTGTGTATGCATTCTTACATGTTTAAACTTGTCACCTTCAAAGTACTCTCTGATGCAATATACCCATTGAAATGCTTTATTCACCAATCAAAACAATTTGTGAACCCTTCAATTTTTATGCCTTTTAGTGCTCCTGCCATTTTTTGTTTCACCTCTTCCACATGGACAAAACATTTCCCTTTGAGGACTTTTTCACTATGGGGAAACAAACAAAAAAAGCCACTCGGGATAAGATCAAGTAGGGCACAGGGGTCATGCTGTTTTTGGTCAAAAACTGCTGAACATTCAGTGTGGTGTGAGCAGGTGTGTTAGTAAATCACCCATCAAGAAATGGGCAAATATACTGAAAGAATCTCAAAAAAAATGTGCTGAAGTCAAATGCAACCTCTCACAACAACACTAGTTGGTACACTGATGCTGATGTGTTCCTAGACCACTTTCCCAATGGAGGAAGCCCATACTACAAAGGGCCTGTCCTCTAAAAAAAGAGATAATTCCAGTTTTTTTGTTTTTTGTTTTTTTTCTTTTTGGTCTCCTTTGTATATATAAAATATGTGGTCGATAGATGTACTGTACCAAATTCTTCTGGAGGGATTGATTGTTCAAATTGAAGACCTATAAACTGAAACCTTAGGCCTAAAGATCCACATGTGAAATAAAAAGAAGAAGGTGAATGAGAGTTCCCTCTTGCCGAGCGCAGATTGGTCTTTCAAAAGAAAGCTAGGGCAGTTTTTGTTTTGTTTGTTTTTAATCAGAATGGAAATTGTTTTGGCCAAAGTTTTGAAAGCTATGCTTTCTGAAACATAATTTCTCTAGACAAAGTGAGAACACAAGATTCTGTCATCAAATAAATTTGGAGCTGGGCTCGGTGGCTCAGCCTGTAATCCCGCGCCTTGGGAGGCTGAGGTGAGTGGATTGCCTGAGCCCGCGGGTTCAAGATCCGCCTGGGCAACTTGGCGAGACCTCATCTCTACAATAAATCAAAAATGAGCCGGGTGTGGTAACGTGCACCTGTAGTTCCAGCTACTTGGAAGGCTGAGGCGGAAGGATCACTGGAGCCCAGCAAGTCAAGGCTGCGGTGGCTGGGAGTGGCCACTGCACTCCAGTCTGGGTGACAGAGAGAGACTCCAACTCAAAAAAAAAAAATTAATTAAAAAAATAAAATTTTGGAAATACACACACTCTAGTCAATGATAATTCCTAATGGGCATTAAAGTCTCTGAAAAGTCTTATAAGTTTAAAAAAATGTATAACTTTGCTTAATTTATTATTTTTCAGGTTTATGTGACCATGGAAACACAACATTTATGTCAGTATGGCAAGAATTATTCTATTATCCTATAGAGTGATTCATTATGAAACTCTTTAGGGACATGCTAATGTGAAAGCAATGGTGTTGGGGGTTGGGCAGGAGCTAGTGGGGTCCCAGACCATGTGAAATTTGCATGAAGTTATTCTTCATTATCCCATTGGTTGGGAATTGGGTACAAGGCCAGTTATCTGCCTTGTCTGTTTGATATTTACTAGGAGGACAATCAATTGACTACATGCAAACAATTGGTACAAGCATCATGGAATGGTTCAGTCTTTCTTTTATCCTGTAGATGAGGTGCTTGGTGAGAGCTGAACTTGTGTAGATTTGGAGTTCAGTAATTCTGTATACCCATTCTCTTCCTTCCATTATAAGAAAGCACTGTGATGACTGAGGATTATGATCCTTAGATAGAAGAGCTGTTGCTTCTTGAAGGATAGAGGTTGGTTTGGTTTGAGGTTGACCAGAAACTAGGGTAGTAAATATGAAGTCTGTCTTATTCCAAGGATTATTTTATTCCTATTCCTCAACATCACACTCCAGGAATTATGTAATTTATTCCTCACAAGAATCCACAGGATTCAGAACAGGTGTAAGCATCTTCTCTACTCTGTAAGGAAGGAAAAGGAGGTAAGGAGAAAGAAGACAACTATCTTGACTAGCTTGTTTTATTCAATTTTCCACCCATTTATTTACTCAAAAAATGTTTACCAATCACCAACTCTTCTCCAGATCCCGTGGTCCTCCATTCTTCCCTCAATGGTTTGTACTCCATAGAAAATGAACAAGCATCTCATGGCAGACATGGTGCTAGGTCTTGCCAGAGTAGCAAGATGGTGTCCAACTCAACTCAACAAGCAGAGGGAAAATCCCTACTCTGGACAGGCCCTGAGTCCCAGTCATTTCTTTAGGGACTTTTAAAACTCTGTAAAGTTTAGAAACCAGATTTCTGATTTTTTTTTTGTAAATCAATCTAACAAGTTTGATTTATGGTTTTTTGACTACAAATACTACTAAGTCTTAAAATGTTTATACTCTTCTATAATGTTTAGATTAGGTAACTGTAGCTCAAGAGTATATGTTGGTATGACACTGAATCTTCTCTCTGTTGAATTTCACACAGTGAAGCAAGTTCTTGAAGTAGATAACTTAAGTCTTTGTTTAGGGAACATAACAATAACTATAATAAATGTTTGTTTAGAATTAAAATATTGAATACAGTTGCATATGGCATGCCATTAATTATTGAATAAATTAATGACTGCGTGATTCTTATGATCTAATGCCCCAATGTAGAATTTCTTAACCTGGGTACTACTGATATTTTGGGCTGAATAACTTAGCAGGGCAGGGAGGGGAGTAGAGTTCTGTTCAGTGCATTACAGGATGTTTAGCGCATCCCTGGCCTCTATTCATTAGATGCCAGTAATGTGCCCAAAGTTGTAACAACCAAAAGGGTCCCCAGACATTGCCAAATGTCCTGGAATGTTAGGGACACAATACCTTTTTTTTTTTGAGTAGGAGTATTACTTTGTAGCCCAGACTGGAGTGCAGTGACACACTCACAGTCACCATAACCTCTGCCTGCTGGGTTCAGGTGATCCTTCCACCTCAGCCTTCCAAGTAGCTGAAACAACAGGAATGTGCCACCATACCCAGCTAATTTTTTGATTTATTGTAGAGACAAGCTCTTGCCAAGTTACCCAGGCTAGTCTTGAACCCCTGGGCTCAGGCAATCCTCTCGCCTCTACCTCCCAAAGTGCTGGGATTACAGGCGTGAGCCACAGTGCCTGGCTTCACAATTTCTCCTAGTTGAGAACTACTGCCCTAATGTCTGCTCAAAGTACTGTGTTCTTTCATTTTAGAACCTGTGCACTAGGAAGGTAGGTAAATGAGCAAAGGGTGACCAACTCACTGAAGGTCAAGCTTAGAATTAGCTACATGGTGGGGGCTGGAACATAGGTCTTTTGACTCCACCTAGTGCCAGGCTGCAAATGTTCATTAGTGACAATGCCGCTTACATGAGTGGTTTCTACCAAATTCTGTGTCCTCTGCATCTGAATGGGAAAGGACATGAGGACAGAGACATCCTCACTCTTAAACTGAGAGGACCATAGCCTCTCTCCAGAGGATGTGTGCTTTCTTGGCTCATCTATAATTAGGACTCTCTGCACATGAACAGCTAAAACCCGAATGTTCTCCTAAGGGCCTACCTTAACCAGCCATGGAGTTTAGCGATAGTGGGTGTTTGGCTAATGACAAACTTTTTTCCAGGCTCCAGATTAAAGATGGTCAAATTGACTCACTTAGGGGTGCAGTTTGACTGTTTCTTTCCTCTTTTGCTCTTTATATACATGTATATCATGTCCCGAGTTACAAAACATTGGGTGGGCAGGGCTTGGGGTTGGTAGGAAGCCATGGGACTTAAGCCTCTGTTTATGACACATGTCATATTTCACGGACCACGTCTGGATCCCACCTGCCTCCTTAATCTCCTTGGAATGCAGGCACTCCCTCCCTGAACTGCGTGTTATTCTGATGACTTCGGGGGGTACTACAGTTTACCATTTCCTAACCTTTCTATTAAAATTAATATTTAGATGTTATAACTTTAAAACTGGAAGAATGATGGTGGCCGTATTTGATGTTTATGTCTCTCAGTCACGAAAATGCTCCCCATCTCACTTATGCCGGGCCACACACATGTAGTCACAATAAATAGCATTTAACGTGTTTACAGTACAGAGAGGATGAGGAGGACTTCTGTTTTTATATTGATGGACTCCGCTGGGCTGGGGATACCATTGTTTACAACGAGCTACATTTTTTGTTGTTCTGATTTACCCTCAAATTAAATCTTTATTTCAGAAACCAACCCCAGGGAGTCTCTGTAACGAGGGAATGTAATAAACAGCATTAGGAGAGGGCCCATGGCTGCAGCTCCCTGGTAATTAGTTCAAATGTCTCAATCAGAGTGGTTTTTCAAAGTTTTATGGCCGCAGTTTGGTCACAGGTTTATTTGTAAAAAGCTGGTTTGGCATCTTGTTCAGCATGGCCTTTGCCCTCTGGGGAGGGGCGTTGGGGGTTTGGCCACATGGAACAGGACGAGCAAATCAAACTTTCAGGTTTGCTGGAGAGCCATGCCCACATATCTTGTTGCCATCTGTTTCCATATTGAAAATGATCTGAATGTAAAGGGACCAGGAAGGGGAAATAAATATCTGGTCTTTGTTTTGAGGACACGCAAAGGAAGGCAAGGGGCTGAGGCTGGGACCAAGCAAGTGGGAGCGTTCCCATCAAGACAGGGTGACAGTCCTATAAACCTCAGCAGGCGGGGAGAGGTCATTAAATCCCACCCCCATGCCCAGGCATGGCCTGGGGTCTGCCCAGTGCACTCCCCTCCTCCCCAGCTTGGTGGGAAGAAGGAAGCCTGAACCTTAGCAACACCCCCACTCCCTCCCACTCAGAAATTCCTTGGGGACCTGTAAGCTGCTGAGAGCTCTGGTCTGCCGAGAGAAGGCAGCCTTGAAAAATGCTCAGAAAGGACACAGCAGCAGGACTAGCTCCAGTCAGCCTCCCATTTCACTCTCAATGGCTAAGCAAAGCAGGGAAGGCAGACAGGCCAAGCTGGCTCCTCAGTTTACAAATTCTCCGGCTGCCCTGAATGTCTCCACAATGCCTGTGTAGTCACTCAGTGTTGACTGAGCACCATAAGTGTAGAGATAATTAGCCATCTTATTTTTTGAATCAAATAACAAGACGGGGGCCTGGAAAGGTGAGCATGTCCATAGGGTGTGATGGATGGACAGTTTAAATCAGAAAACCTAGAACGCCTGGTGTCTGTGTTGCAAGCCCTCTATCTGCCTCTATGTCATTTAGACTGGGAGTAGAGGGACCACTGGGTCCAGGACAAAGGAGATAATAGTAGGAGGCACAGGAAAAGTGAGCAGGGGAAGGAGTTCAAACTACTTGGTCCCATTCTGCCTAAGTCTCCTTGGCCAGAACTTTGTCACATGGCTACCTCTAGTTGCAAGGGAAGCAGAAAAAGTGAATTTTTAATAAGTCTGGGACATTGTCACTCTGAATGAAATTGAGATTCTCATCGTGAGAGAGAAACGAAGATTTATATAAGTAACAAGCATAATTTGCCACAAGATTTTTTTTGGATGATTTGCTTCCTCATTAATATTCCCTATTCTAAACTGCGTGAGGAATAGGAACATGTTTGTTCATCATTGTGTTTTCTACGCCCTTTACCATGTATAGCATAACTCAAAAATGAAAGGGAAAAAAAAGAAAATAAGGAAGAAGAAAGAAAGGGAAGGAGGGAGGGTGAAAGAAAGGGGGGGAAGGAAAGAAGAAAGGAAGAGGAGGAGAATGAAAGAAAGAGCGAAGTTAACACAGAAGATGGAATAAATGATTAAATCAAGGGTGGTCAAACTATAGACCAAACCCTGCCAACCACCTGATTTTGTAAACAAAGTTTTATTACAACACAGCATTGCTCATTCATTTACATATAACCTATGGCTACTTTTGCGTAAAGTATTTGTAACAGAGACTGTGTGGCCCACAAGGCCTGAAGTATTTACCATCTGGTCCTTTATAGAAAGTTTGTAGACTGTTGGACTCAGTGACTGATGATTCCTTAGGTTCCTTAGGAGATAGGTCCTACACAAAAGTTATTTAAAATGAATAAATAACATGATATTGTTAAAATATTGTGGCAAATTATGCTAGTTACTCCACACCCATCTCCATTTCCTTCTCACTATGAGAATCTCAATTTCATTCGGAATGATAATGTCCCAGACTTACTTAAAAAAAACCCAAAAACCCACACTTCTTTTGCTTCCCTTGCAGTTAGAGGTGGCCATGTGACAGAGGAAGACATAGGCAGAAGTTCTTGAAGACAGCAACCTTTCCCAGAAGAAAAGGAAAGCCCCCTTTGCCTCCTTGCCCTGTCATTTTCTTTCCACTCAAAATGCTACTCTAATTTCTGGAAATGCAACAGCCTTGATGTGAACATGAGGATAAAAGACACATGCTAACAGAGGAAGCAAAAAGGTAGGAGCCTCAGTTCCTGATGATATGGTAGATTTAGCCCCCTTTGCCTCTTTGCCCTCTCATTTTCTTGCCACTCAAAATGCTACTCTAATTTCTGGAAATGCAGCAGCCTTAATGTGAACATGAAGATAAAAGGCACATGCTAACAGAGGAAGCAAGAAGGTAGGAGCCTCAGTCCCTGATGATATTGTAGATTCTCTGGACGGCCTTCTTCACCTTCATCTGAACTTCTTGTTACATGAATAAATAAACTTATTGCTTGAACTAATATAATAGGCTTTTCTGTTACATGAAAACCAAAGAAATAGTAATGAGCTAAATTATAATTAGTAACCAAATAACAGGGGCATGGATTAAAAATTAGTGCTCAATAAATACTCATACAGTCTAAAAAAGAAAATAAGTGTAACTACCATCAGATTATTTAGTAATTACCTCAATAATCAGTGTGTCCCAACACTTAGCAATGTTCTCCAAGACTGTATGAGGAAAATGTGGCACCTAGCTGTCAATCCCTCTCCAGTATTGTTTTAAAAATTATTTATGATGACTGAGTTGCATATTAAATCTGGGAAACCAGTGCAGTAAATTTAGATGGAAGGTAAAGGTGGGGGCAGGTCTTAGTTCTAGAAACTTCTCATTGCAAAAGGTTTCTTCATGAAGGCAAAGAAACTCAGAACCATTTAGTCATGAATTGTTGACAGGAACACTGCCTTGACAGTGTCTTTTGAATATTAGATATTCTACACATTAGTAAATCAAAGTGATGTGTGTGAGTATATTTGTGTGAATATAAATGCTTTAGGGGATAACGGTAATCATGGCCACAGCAGCTGAGTATCTTTCAGCAGCTTGAGAAGCACCATTTTAAAGCTCAAAATAAATACCCCAATCATTAGTGAAGTCTTTAATTGAGGTCTCCATTAAGGGTTAAAAAATAGGGGAAATCTACAAACAGTCTGATTGCTAATGGACATTAGCAGGTTCATAAACCATTGGCATGATACCCAATTCTTAAAATTTAAGCACACAATTCAAATTCATCTATCATGGGGGAAGGAGGCATCTTAGTCTATTTGGGCTGCTAGAACAGAATACCATAGACTGGGTGGCTTATTAACAAGATTGATTCACTTCTCACAGTTCTAGAGATTGGGATGTTCAAGATCAAGCCATCTGCAGACTAGGTGTCTGATAAGAGCATAGTTCCTGGTTCATAGATGGGTTTTTGCTTGTTTGTCTGTTTGTTTTGTTTTTTGGAGGGGCTCTTCATATGGTACAAGAGGCAAGGGAGTTTTCTGAAGTTCATTTTATGTGGGCACTAATTCTATTCATGAGGATAGAGCCCTTATGACCTAATCACTCCTCAAAGGCCCCACCTCCTAATACCATAACCTTGGGGGTTGGAATTTCAGCATATGAATTTTGGGGCAACGTGATCATTTAGGCCATAGCAAAGGCAACTTGAAAGACTGGTGAAATGGAAAACTAGGTAGAAATTTTCTTGAAGGAGTTTAGTCAAAGGAGAATGTGCATGCTTTAGGAAAGAAGAAAAGCGTTACCCTACCTACTTTTGCTTGACATCAAGTTACACTGATGACATTCTAGAGACTCATTCTAATTTTTTTCTTGAACACTGAATTATATCAGCATTTAGAAACCAGAACCTTGGCTTAAATGCCCAAGATTCATGGGCTCTTAACTAGATTTGAGATTCAGGCACCATGCTTTTGGGAGTCAATAACCCTTAGTATTGTGGCTTTCTTCTTTCTGCTTGATCTTCTTCTACCTTCTTTCATAGTTTATTGATGAATGAATGGAACACATCTTGGCTGCTTAACACTGCCAGGATGCTTTTTAAATTTTTTTTTCAAGGAATTGTTGTATAGTGCCATACCTGGACTGCATTCAGAGGCTTTCAAAGAAATTTTACTGCACTTTGCAGAAGCCCTCAGCTTTTGGGTCAGCATTTTGGAAGGAAAGACAATTGATTATATCAGCCTTGCTGATGCAATTCTTTTTGCTGTGTATCAAGTGTATTTTGACACAATCCCTTGAGTCTTTGTGGTTTTCAATATTCTCAGGCCTATAATGAAAGTCAAGGGGAGGGGTATCTTTTCACTTAATGTTGATTTCTAATATTGATAGTGCATTATCCCATTTGTGTTTCAGAAGCTACAAGGGATAGGTTTAACCCCTTGGGTTTCAGATTAGGTACATCTCTTGCAGGACTGTTATGGACAAAAGCTGACACTGACACAGGAGACAAACGAACATCTTGAGGAACACATGTCATTTTTATGCAGGTAACAATTTTTTATCATTATCAATTTTATGGTAAATACAGCAGCTGCAGCAGAATTTGTAGGATTTTTTAAAATCGGGCTGTAAGGCATCTTAGAGAGTGTTTGCCAATTTTCTGTCTTAAAAAAGGTGTCTTCACATCTTGATTTAGCCCTGAATAATTCAACAGAATCTCTAATAACAGACTTGCATGTTCAAAGCCCCAAAACATGTTGTAAGCTTAAAGAGGCAGCAAGAAGTTTAGCATCACAAACAGAAGTCAAACAAAGCTAGGAGGTCTTTAAAGGGTAGGAGTCAGTGCTTCACACATGTGCTGGATGCTTATTTTTGCTGACAGTTTTCTTGTTTGCCATAAAGCAGAGGCTCCTAAAAGGGACAAAGAACATTCTTGGAGGTTGACTATTGCTCTTAATCCCCTTTTTATGAGAATTTCCTTCTTAAGGCTTATTCATTCTTTTGTCCCTTCCTTCCCTCCTTCCCTACTTCCTTCCTTCCTTCCTTTTTCCAGTACACAATTATTAAGTGCCTGAAACTTTCCAGCCACTGTATCAGGGCTTGAGATTTCAATGATTAGTAAACACAAACCTAGACCTTCATCTAATTAATCTTGTTCTCTCTCCCAAAGGCTGAGTGACTTTAGTGCTGCCCCAGATTCTAAGATACGCCAATATTTTCCCAACAAATTCTATCTCATCCTACCATCCCCTCTCTTTTCCCATTAATATTTTTACTGCCTAGTTATTTTGTGATTGTCTACCGAAATCATGATGAGTGTATTGGAAACCCTCTCCTACAGAGAAATGTGAAAAGGAACTGGGGGAGGTTTGGTTTGGAGAGAATGTAACTTTGGCACATGTCTTCATATATTTGAAGGGTTATCACTAGAAGAGGAATTAAGCTTAATCTATCTTTTCAAGGGGTAGATCTAAGACTGAATGGAAACTAATTTTGATTAAAGAGAATCATAAATTTTCTAACAACTGGAGCAAAGGAAATTGTGTGTGACACTGTGTTAAGTATATAGATATGTTTGTATTTGTATATTTTTTTCTGTATGTATAGATCAGGGTTTCTCAACCTTATCACTATTGACATTTTGAACCAGATAATTCTTTGTTGTAGGGGCTGTTCTGAACTTTGTGGGATGTTTAGCAGCTAGGATGGTTAGCAGCAACTCTGCCCTGCCCACTAGATGCTAATAGCAATGTCACCATACCTGCATTGTATCAATAAAAAATATTTCCAGTCTATATCATCTGGGGAGAAAAACTACCCTCAGTTAAGGATCATTGAATACATGTGTGTGTACACACATACACAAATGCATACACACATACACACACGTACACACAGGGTTATCTGGGGTAGAGCAAGGATTCTGACTTAAAATAGTTTCCTTGGGATGGAAGGACTTCTCATCACTAGGGTTATTGATCAAAATGGACAACCAGTTGTCAGGTGGAGTAGGAAGAAATCCTGTCTCAGGTAGAGATTGGTACTCCATGGTCCCTAAGACCCCTGTTTCCAACTAACAGACTTTATAATTCGATAAAACTAGATTTGAGTTAGTAAAATTAGTATCAGTTTTTAAGAGAAATACCAAACTAAGTTTATAACGGTGGGCCCCACGGTGCTGTTTGAAATATGATGCAAAGTTATGGGGTGTGATGAGTGGGAAAGGTTGAGCTTGTTTGGAGTTTAATTGGCAATCAAAAATTTTCTTCTAGATGCAGGCATGTCACCGTAAAAACACACCCAGGACATTACTTTCTTTGGCTGAAGTTATTAATACGTGCTGATTGATGTCAAAATGGGAATTAAATCATAAATGTGCTTCAGTGCCTCGGGCTGGTGACTTGGCAGCTTCTTTAGCCCTGTCACTTTGGAGAGACAGCTCAGATGGCCCTGCCTCATTTTTTTGATGATTTCTTAAAGATTTCGCTTTATCATCATTTGTCTATGGGCAGGCTTTGCTCCCCATCCCATTAGTGTTACTTCCACCATGTTACAGTCAGAACAAAGTTGTTACCTACAAAGGAAGCCCTGAATAGATTTCATATCGAGTGAAACAATGGGGTCATATATTCCATACAGAAAACAAAACAAAACAAAATGTTCCCAATTAGTGCTATTTACAGACATGTAACACCATGGCTGCTGATTGGGGGTGTATGTTCCTTTCCCATGGGAGCCCCAACATTCCTAGCATCTGCTCACAGGCATAAAAAAAAAGCACAGTCTTTCTCATTTCCAAGTTAATCCAATTTGAGTGTGGACTGAGAGGGACCAGAGCTTCCCAAATGGCCTGGCAGAACCAGGAAGCTCAGCACAGCAGCATTACTAGACCACACACATTATGTTTAATAGTCAGACTCTGTGCACTGGTCCAGAGAGGAGAAAAATCAATGAATTTTAATTTCCCCACGAACAGCTACCTTCTTCCTCCACATTGTGGAGGCTTTTGTTGCGAGTCCCTCATCTCTCACCTGAATTATTTCATCTGAATATCAAAAGTCTCCCAAAACAGTGGTTCCCAACCTTTTTGGCATCAGGGACTGGTTTCATGGGAGACAATTTTTCAGGAATGCCAGGGAGAGGAGCCATCAGGCATTAGATTCTCATAAGGAGCATGCAACCTAGATCCCCCACATGCACAGTTCACAATAGAGTTCGTGCTCCTATTAGAATCCAATGCTGCCACTTACATGACAGCAGACAGAGCTCCACTGGGCCATCACTCACCTCCTGCTGTGCGGCCCAGTTCCTAACTGATACTGGTCCATGGCCTGGGAATTGGAGACCCCTGTCCTGAAGGGTGGCATTGACTTGAGACGTGGCTTATTCCAGTCTACTTTCTGCAACATTAGTAAAGCAATGTCTGTAACTCCAATATACTCTTATCATTCCCTTACTTAAAAAACATTTGGTTCTTCTGCATTTGAGGGGTGCATTCCAATATTCAAGCAATTGGAATAGATGGCCCTTAATACCAACACATCACTCCCTCAGCCTGGCTTCTGCTATATGGACCATCTTGTCCTCAAGTGATAGTGTACTAAGGGTGGATCTTGCCACATGCCATACTTTCTAATGATGATACTGCTCCTTTTGTGGCCCATTTCAAATGAACCCTTTACTGTGAAGGCTTCTTCAAGTTTCTAGTTGGAGAAGGTTTTTCACTCTTCCAGGGGTCCCTCAATACAATATATCCAATTCATCATATGATATTTTACCTTCACCTATTTATATATTTGTTTATGTTTCCTTCTCTAGCCTTCATAAATAGAGTATAACCCTCTCAATGCCTGGAACATTATAGTTGTTCATTCTAATGTTTCAGAATGAATGAATACATACATAATTGAAAGTGAGTCTGAATAAACAAGCAAGTTCTCTCCATTTTCAAATCATTTCTTAAAATAAGTCGTCAAGACTCGTACTATTATAGCATAGAGTGGTGTTCAGAGTCCAGATTTTGGATTGAATCTCAGCCTCACTACTAATGAACAGTGTCGCCTTGGCAGGTTACTTGTCCTTTCTTTGCCTCAACTACTTTTATCTGTATAAGCAAATGATAATATCTATTTGTTTCTTAGAGTTATTATGAGGATGAAATATATCGATATATTTAAAAGCACTTAGGACCTGACCCATAATATGCATTATGTTAGCATTAACTATTTTTGGAGAAATTAACTCTTCCAAGAATTTTTCTAATGCATATATTTGCCACCTTACACAACAGATCATCAGGAATGAAC
The DNA here is from genome assembly GCF_000164805.1 of Carlito syrichta. Classification (NCBI taxonomy): domain Eukaryota; kingdom Metazoa; phylum Chordata; class Mammalia; order Primates; family Tarsiidae; genus Carlito; species Carlito syrichta. Next base: position 867,593 of record NW_007258428.1, read on the forward strand.
AACAACAAAGATACAGATGCTGGAGCCTCACCCTAGGCCAACTGAGTCAGAATCTCTGGGGGGTAGGTCCCAGGCATGAATTCACAATTAGTTATTTCAAATGCAAAACTTTAGTGAGACATTTGTTTACAGAGGAGAAGCTTGGGTTAAGAGACCAAACAAAAAATGGAGAGACACTCAAGAAGCTAGAAACAATGAGAAGACATTAGCCCCATTGGGCTGAAGGAAGCAGGGGTGGAAATAGAGTCACTGGCACCAGAGATGGCTGGATTCCCCCCACCCCACCCCAGAGGGTGGTGGGCTGCCCAAGTGGACTGTAGTCACCTTGAGGGACTAATTCTCTAGTTGAGACACAGCACTGAGGCAGGAAGATGTGAGAAAGAATCACCTAGCCTTATCCTGCCTTTCCATGTCCAGCTGGTAGCTCCCCTTGAAAGAATCCAGCCACCACACACACAGCAGACCTTCTCATGACGAATTTGTGGCAACCTTGCCGAAGCTATGGCACTGCTGTGAGCAAGTCTGACTGTGACCTTGGCTTCAGTGATGAACTTCTTAGGAGAGTCTGCGGACAGCACTAAAGTCATCTGGGCCCTCTGCGTCCCAGCACATTAGACTCTTTGCCAAGGTCCAGAGACAAGTACAACTCCAAGGGAGAACCCACGGCCTTCATTGCCGGGGGTGTGGCTTTGCGGGGAGGGGTTCATTCCCTCCTTGTGCTCGGGTTTCTCTCGCTGTTCCCAACCTGTATGTAGTGTACAGAGACATCCTCCCTGAATATACTGTAGGTGAACTGTCCAGCCAGATTTATATCTCCAAAACATTTTCAGTTTTTTCTACATGCTATGAATTGAGATGACATCCTCAACTTGTAAATAAGTCTTTTTGTACATTAAAAAAGTAATTTTTCATAAAAAAAAAAGAATCCAGCCATAACCCATCTTGTTAGGGATCTGAGACCCACCTGCCTGCGGTCAATATTCTAGGACACAGACCAAGAAGAGAAAGGCAGAGAGTGAGTTTGAGGAAACAAAGATGGCGGGAGGAGTGAGGGAGAAGCCAGCATATCAACATAAGAGAGACAAACATCCCAGGTGGTTCTGATGCAGAGTGGTAAATAAGACCCACTGCTCCAGTGGAGCATCCTTGTCAGACTTCAATTTCTCCAGTAGCCATAGAAGTCAGCCACCCGGGCCAGAAGCACACAGACAGCTTTCCTACACCATGTTTCTTAGGAGGTGCTTCCCAGGACAGCCATTCATTCCCTCTTCTGGGATACCAAGGGCTGGAGGAAGTGCTTTTAGGAAGTACCTTGATTACAAAAACCACAGAGTTTTATGTCCAAGGTAACAGCTACCTTTCTTCCTGGGAATGTGGGTGCTAGAGGCCCAGGAACCTCGGTCAATGGGAGTTTAAAAACTACCCACTTCAGTTTGGGAAGGAGGCTCACAGCTCCTGTCTTTTTGTTTTTATCCAAGCAAATGTGGCAGAAGAGACCCCCGAGACTTCCACCATATGTCAGATCATAAGACTCCATCTAATTTGCATAACCTCACAGTGGAATTTGAGAGTGAAAAGGTGCACCATGCCTTCGATGAAGTGCTTCAGTTTGTATTGGACCCACCAGCTTGTTTTCCCATTGACTGTGTCGGCACGTTTAAGAAGACTTCATTTCTGCTGCTTCCTTTCTAAAAGGGGAAGATATAAATCACAGGCGCAGAAGTAACTAGCAGTTGTGACATTTTGTTACAGAGTTTAATTACATGAATCATAAAATATTGCTACAATTTTCCAAACTGTTAAACCTTAATTAATATGAACCCACAGGGACCACCTTGATCGTTCTAAATATTCGGAATCACAACTCCTACAGTAGTGCTTCCATCCGCCTGAAGTGCTTTGTAATTTGCAAAAAGTGATTAATTATTAGAAATGAAACCAGACAAATTAATTTAATATAAATGAAGCTGTACATGGTTTGATTAATTCTTTTTAATTACTTATATGTTATTTTTTCAATAGTTGAACAAAGGACTCTATTCTTCTCCTGCATGTTCATATTCATTAATCTCATTAGCACAGAGTATTAATATAATTTTATCGCACATTCCAGAAGTACGGCACATTGACAAACCATAATGAATCGCAGCATTAGTGTCCTATCACTACATTAATTTCAAGACATGCCTGGCTCGTCTGTAATTTACTTTGAGACTTAGTTTAAAATGAGCTGAATAAGCGTGTAATTATGACATCTGCTTCTTTTCAGGTACCTCTTTGTAAATCAGTGACAAAGGAATAGCAGGTTTAAATATGTGTTAACACTTGGATAGCATGTATAATTGCAATATGGTGATGTGTAATGAAGATTAAATTAGACTGTACTATATCTGACATACACAGGAACATAATTGAACTATAGTCATTGTTACGGTGGAAGCAGCTGCAAAATACAAATATTTGAAGTGAAGAAAGTGAAACTAAGAAAAGAAGAGGATGAGGATAGTCCTCAATGAGTCTCAAAGGAAAGAACCATATCAAAACGGTGCCACAAACTCTTAGTTTCCAGTCTTTTTTTTTTTTTTTGTGGCAGATAACAGTTGGTCATGAATTTCATGAAATCTTCCAAGAGAGTCCATTTCGGATGTCACTGGGGCATGACCTCACACTGCATATCTTGTATGCTCAGTGTTTCTGCTTTGGGCCATGGAGTGGGCACCATGCCCAAAGTTTCCATCTTGAGCCTCAGGCAGGGAATTGGAATTCTGGGGTTGAAATCTAGAGCATCCGCATGGTTAACCAGATTTCCCTGAGCAAGATTCCTAGGATCACAAATGATTTGAGATTGCCTGGAAAGCAAAGCTACTCTGAAATTGGTCCTTTGGAAAAAGTTGGGAGGAAAGGATTTAGGCACTTTGCATCATCTGAAGCCCATGCAGAATTGGTATAGAGAACAAAATCAGACCTTCTACCACAAATCCTCTCCCAGTTTTCCTGAAAATAAACTCTTCTGTCAGGCTTCAAGATTTATTCCATTTTGGCAAGGATTTGTAGCATGCCAAATCTACTCTGTACCCTGAGTATTCCTTGGCAAAGTAGGAGCCCCTGCTTAGCCATGCATATGGTTTCTCTCTTTTAGAAGAGAATATAAATTGAGAGAGGGTTCTAAAAACATGGTTTGTGAGCTAAAAAAAAAAAAATCAAAGCAACATGGGACTATATCTTAAAATAATTTTAAGGAACCACCCTTCGTCAGTGTTTTTAAAGTTGATCGCAAGGAAATGTGAAGAGAAACTAAAAGGAGATGAAAGGAACCCTGCTCCATCTGAAGATGCCTGTAGGAAATGCTGACACAGGACCTTCATGCAGAGTTGACAGAGGAATTAGGGCATACTATTTATATGGGCCAGGATGTTCAGCTACTCAAAAGGCATCTCATATTAGCAGCGATTGACTTATTTATTTAACACCTAAAAGTGCCTTCTGGGAAAGAATGAGATATTTACAAAGATATTTTGATAGAATCATTGACTTGTTAGACTTTGAAAGCAACTTAAAGATCCTCTATTTTGATGATGTTCAAAGTATGATTTCAGAAATTGGCCATGGTATGATTACCTGAGAGTTCTCTTTAAAAGTAGGGTCCAGTTCAGGCTCCGTGACTCAGCCTGTAATCCCAGCACTTTGGGAGGCTGAGGTGAGTGGATTGCCTGAACCTGCAGGTTCCAGACCCGCCCAGGCACCTTGGCGAGACCTCATCTCTACAATAAATCAAGAATCAGCCGGGCATGGTAGTGTGCACCTGTAGTTCCGGCTACTTGTAAGGCTGAGGCGGAAGGATCGCCGGAGCCCAGCGGGTCCAGGTTGCGGTGGCTGGGAGCGTGCCACTGCACTCCAGTCTGGACTACAGAGTGAAACTCCAACTCAAAAAAAAAAAAGTAGGGCCCAAGACCCTACCCTAGAGCTCCAGGATCAGAGACTCTGAGCATGCTGTTTGGCTATCTGCATAATTTAAAAGCTCCTGCTCATTCTTAGTACATAATTCCTAACCAATCTAATCTCCTTGTTTCACAGGGAAGAAGGAGAAAAAAAAACCCTTAGAAAGGAAAGGTACAGAAACAGAGCTGGAACTAGAACACAGCTAGCATGGGCTTCAGATACTCTTTCACTTGATGCTATGAATGTGCATGGGAAGTCAAAGGCAGGTTCCAGATTTGGGCACCTGCCCTAGCATCACTTGGTCCATTGAGTTGGTACTTTACCATATTTGGCAAACAAATGCTGTAATGTTAACTGACTCTGTACATTGAAGTAGGTAGGCCTGCCACAAGTTCAGGAGCTCAGAGGGCCTATACTTTTCCTAGAACAGTGGAAAGAGTGGTCATAGGTGATTTTACTTCAATGTTTTGGAATAAGTAAAAAAAAAAAAAGAAACATGACTTTCAACTTTCAGTGAGGGAATTCCAGTGTCAACATTTTTTTTTTTTTTTTTTCTTTGAGTTGGAGTCTCACAGGCTGAGCCACCAAGCCCGGCTTTGTGTCAACATTTTTCCTACCTAGCCATTCATTTTACAACCTTACCAAGCTCCTATATGTCAAGTATTACATTAAGCACTAAGATTATAATAGTGAACAAGATAGAAATAGATTCGACTCCTAATAGAAATCACTTAGATTTTACCTGTTTGGCTCTCAAATGTGACTTGAAATAAAACAAACCAATTACATGAGTTGTTTCTTCTTGTCTCTTCTGTGCTCACAGCTATGTGCCCCTAGACCTCCTATATAAAGGATCATTTGTGAACGCCTATTCTTCCCCTACCCTTCTTCCCTCCCACATTCCCCCTTAATGGACAACTTACTTGTGAATGAGTGAATGTGTAAGAAATCATCTTTTAGGACCACTCTGAATAACTGATCCTTCACTTCTTAAATGCTCCCTACTTCTACTCATCCACTCTGCCAGGAAGTCCCTGTGTCAGCAGTTCATTGCAAGCATCTTCAGATCAAATAGTGCTCCTTTCATCTCCTCTTAGCTCCTCTTCACATTTCATTACCAGGTACTGACATGATGCTTTTTAAACAATGTTTATTGCTTATTGTTCAAATATTTAATAATGGATGGCAAACTAAATACAACATTCAGAATGATATAGCTTTTATTCCACATTAGAACTTCTTGTTTGAAAGAAATGTTATCTTGGAGTCTCCAGGTCCTTAGAGATTGAAATGAAGCAAGTCAAAGCATATTTAAAACAAGGGTGTAAGCTAAATGAGAGAGTGTGCATATCAACATGTGTAGACTAGGCTATGTAGCTGTGAGAAATAATACAAGAATCTTAATGACAGAAAACAACAAAAAATCCAACCCACATGGTCAGAGAAGTCTCTGTCATGAAAGTTACTGTTGCCATTCAGTAAATTCTGAAAGGTAGGTCCACAAATTACATCTCCTGTCCAGATGCAGCCCATGCCATGTCTACATTAACCCATAGGCCAGAATTAGTGCCATTGGCATGAGGGGCCAGGAAGTACAATCCTACCATATGCCCCGGAGACTTGGGCAATAGCACTAATGGCCAGCACAGAATGTAATCAGAGGTTAGTATCCTTGATGAAGTTTTAGGTATGCTTACTAGAGTGAATCTTCAAGTTGGATAAAGCATGTAGCTCCAACACAGGTTTCTTTGCTGAAAAAGGTACATCTCCCCTGTTAAAGAAATTTACACTGAGGATGTGTTCTCTGTGCTTGAATGGAAGTGGAGTTTCTTTAAAAATTACAAGGAAAAGCCAGATCCATCATGTTACTAATTATGAACTACAGTAAAGTGTGGAGAGGTAAAGCTCCCAACTGGTTTAAATCATCTTTTCTTGTGTGGGGAAAACAGAGAAAGAGAGACCCGTCTTTGGCATGGTACACTTCTTGCATATCTTGAAGATTTAGGTGACAAGTCAGCAGATCAAATCATGTAAAAGTGGTTCTTTGGAGCCAGTGAATGACTGTTTTAGCTCTTTGAAACTTTAAAAGTTGTTTTGAAACCACAGGGTTCTTTAAACAAGGCATTCCTTGACAGAGGGAGCTATTTCTGCCCAGAAGAGGGAAGGTTAGCGTTTTTCATAATAATGGGTTTCACCCTCAAGACACAGTGAAAGCATCTGTGATTGTTTTCCATCTCCTCTGGGCTTGCCAAACTATCCAGTCACAGCGGTAGGAGGGAGCAAGTGGGAATCACCACTAAACTCAAAACTAGAGCTGCTGGCATGGACTTTTGTGTGTTGAATTTGAAAGGTCTGTGATCACTGTAGTGAATGCCTTACTGTACACTTGTCTTAATATGTAGAGCTCCTGAAATGCCCTGAAATGCCTACATGATTCAAATGCCAAGAAGACACAATTATCACATGCTGTTGGCTAGGACTATAAGTTGGAAAACCTTAACAATATGTGCTATAGTCAATCATATGCTTTACTTATGACTCAGCAATTTCACTTCTAGGCATACATGCAATAGTATTGAGTTTGTGTACTCACCAAAAGACTTGCATACAAGTATTAATTGCTACAGCAGACACAGCAGCACCCAAATAGAAACAATGCATAGCAAATCAACAGTTGAATGAATAGTGTGGCATATTAATATAATGAAATTTTCACAATAATGAAAATACTGAATTACTATGAAATAAACTCCAGATATAATGTGATATATGTATATATAACTCCAGATATAATAAAAAGTACCTATAGTATAATTCTACTCAGATAAAGTACAAAAAAAGGAAAATCTCCTCTGTGAAGAGGTTAGACTAGTAGTCACTTTTTGGAAGAAGAAAGGGGTAGGCAAAAGAACTGGGGTCAAGAGAAGATCCCTGACTTTAAGTGGTGATGACATGGTTGACAGGATACATACATTTACTATATACACATTACATACACCATTCATTTATGCAACAAATATATGTCAAGAGTTCACTTCGCTAGGTACTGTTTTATGGGCAGGTTATAGTGTGGTGACCAAGACAGTTGGTCTTCCTGTCCTCAAAGTGAATACATTCTAGTTGGGGAAGACAGGTGATTTTTAAAAAGTGGAAAAACAGAAAAAAAAATTCATTTTAGGAAGAACAGGTGATAGAAGACAGAATACTCCCAGGTGAAGGGGCAGAGTTAATTTGAGTGATGGCGTCAGAGCCCACTTCTGTGAGAAGTTGCATGCAGCTGAGTCTTGAAAGATGGGAAAGGGCCCCCCTTAGGGCAGAGCCTGGACAAGAATGCTTAGGCAGAGAGAACAGCAAGTGCAGAATCCTGAGGTGGAGAGAGCACAGCATGTGTGAGGATCAGAGATGGGGCCTGAGGGGAAGAACATAGCATCTGATAAGGTGGAAGAAGTAGAAAGCAGGAGCATGGATAGCTTTGTGGGCCAAGAGAAGGACCTTAGTTTTATTCTAAGTTCATCTGGAAACAATAGAAGGATTTTAAAGATCTTATTTAGTACTTTATTATTTATTTTTGTATTTTAAATATATCACTCTACCTCAGTGAACTGCTTTAAATATGTTATCTCTATACTAGGTTTGACTTTTATGCACTTATATTGGTTGAACTAGAACTCTTTTGGGGAAGAAAACTGAATTTATTTGTTAAGTTAAAAAAAAAAGTCAAGAAAGAGCCATTTATGAGAAGCCCACAGCCAACATACTGCTAAACAGACAGAAATTGAAGGCATTTCCCCTGAAAACTGGAACAAGACAAGGATGCCCACTCTCATCCCTCCTGTTCAACATAGTATTGGAAGTCCTAGCTAGAGCAATCAGACAAGAGAAGGAAATCAGGGGTATCCAATTAGGAAAAGAGGAAGTTAAATTATCCCTCTTTGCAGACAACATGATTCTATACCTCAAGAACCCAAGAGAATCTGTCAAAAACCTCCTTGCACTGATAAAGGATTTTTGCAAAGTCTTAGGGTATCAAATAAATGTGCAAAAGACAGTTGCATTTCTACACCAACAGTAAAGAGAAACCCAAATAAGAAGCACAATCCCATTCACAAAAGCCACAAAAATATGAAATACCTTGGCATCTTCCCAACCAGAGAAGAAGTGAAAGGCCTTTACAAAGAAAACCACAAAAAACTGCTCAAAGAAATCAAAGATGACACAAACAAATGGAAAAATACTCCATGATCATGAACTGGAAGAACCAACATTGTTAAGATGTCCATTTTACCAAAGGCAATCTACAGATTTAGTGCAATACCCATTACAAGCAGCATTCTTCTCAGATCTGGAAATGACAATACAGGAATTCATATGGAAACCTAAATGATCATGAATAGCCAAAACAATCCTCAGCAAAAAAGCAAAACAAAACAAAACAAGCGGGAGGTATCACACTCCCAGACTATAAACTTTATTATAAAACTGCAATAATCAAAACAGTCTGGTATTGGTGCAAGAATAGGCATGTAAACCAGTGGAGCAGGATAGAGATTTCAGAAGCAAAACCTCAATTTCTCAACCAACTCATCTTCAACAAAGCCTCCACCACCAATATCTGGGGAGAGGAAAACCTATTCAGTAAACGGTACTGGGAAAATTGGCTAAAAACCTGCAGAAGATTAAAACATGACCCCTACCTAGTACCATAAACAAAAGTCAACTCGAAATGGATCAAAGATCTAAATATAAAACCTCAAACTATAAGAACCTTAGAAAATGCAGGAGACGCCCTTGTGGAAATTGGAACCGGCAACCAATTCCCGATCAAAACCCCAAGTCCCTATGCCATAAGAGATAAGATAGACAACTGGGACCTCATCAAATTGACAAGCTTCTGCAAAACCAAAGAAACCATCAAGAGAGCAGGGAGACAGTCCATGGACTGGGAAAAAATATTTGCCAACTGTATGTTGGCAAAAGTCTAACATCTAGGATCTACAAGGAACTCAAACGTGCCAAAAAAGAAAAAAACTAACAGCCCCAATGCAAAGTGGGCAAAAGATATGAATAGGCACTTCTCAAAAGAAGACACGTGAACATCCAACAGATGCATGAAAAAATGCTCAGCCTCACTAGTCATCAAAGAAATGCAAATTAAAACCACACTGAGATACCACCTAACTCTAGTCAGGAAAACTATCATCAATAACTCAAAAGACAACAGATGCCAGAGAGGATGTGGGGAAAGGGGAACACTTCTACACTGTTGGTGGGAGTGTAAACTAGTACAACTTCTGTGGAAAACAGTTTGGCAATTCCTACAAGATGTAAGAATCAACCTTCCATAGACCCTGCAGTACCCTTACTGGTAATATACCAGAAGAAACTCAAATCACTCTATGAGAAAGATACCTGCACACACATGTTTATTGCAGCATTGTTCACAATAGCGAAAACATGGAACCAGCCGTGCTGCCCATTGAAAGAGGAATGGATTTTAAAAATGTGGTACATATACACGATAGAATATAATACAGCCGTAAGAAGGAGAAAATTATGTACTTCACAGCAATTTGGATGGATTTAGAATCAATACTACTGACTGATCTATCATAGAAACAAAGAACTGAGTATCACATATTCTCACTCACAAGTGGACCTTGAACAATTATCGTTAATACTATAACAAAAGAATTGTCAGTAGTGGGAAATTGCTGGTTGGGGGGGATTGGCAGTAGTGGGATTCTTCTGGGGAGGGGAGGGTACACTGCATCAACCAGGGTACCTGCATAATGCACATTTATGTACTTAACCCTGAATTGTACCTCACGTCCTTAAAATAAATTGTTTTTTGTTGTTGTTTTGTGTTTTGAGAATCAAAAGCTTTTATTCTGGAAGTCTCAGGCAGAGTAGTCTCCAAAAAACCTGAGCCAATTTTCTTTTTAAAAAAGTCCTCAGTCACTAGAACAGAGTAGAAAAGGTAAATGTATGTGTTACCAGGCTGCTGTTTTGTACTTTGGAAGAGGGTTCTTGTCAGGCTTCTGAGAAGGGAGCAGAGAGACTAGGAAGCTGATGAAATGGTGTGAAGTCACCAATGAAAAATATATGAAGTGAGGCAATTAGAAGTTTGAAGAATGAAAATGTCTAATATTCAATATAAAGCATGATTTGTTGTGATATAAATACCTTCTATCCCCAAAACATTAGATAAGTCTACTGTTCTCATGAATGTTTTCATGGCCTAGAAGCTTGTGAAATTCGTGAAGAAACTAGAAATCATACTGAAATGACACGTTCTAGCCTAGAGTAAGACGCATGTTAGGATAGACAGTCGGCAAGGTGGTTGTGAAACTTCTAGAAAGTCTCAGCAGTCGGGATTAAGTCTGGGCTAGAGCGTGAGAGAGAAGATACAGCAATCTTAATTAACTTCAAGGGTCAAAAAACCCATGTAACATCTGTATGCATTTCATGTCAGTGGAGCTAACAAGAAATACTTTTCTATTAACCTATCAGACAATGTCCTAGTGCACAGTGGAGGATAGTTTATCCTAGCACCAAAATGATCAGATGTCATTCTAGAGCTTGTTGCCAGTATCAGAATTCCTGGGAAGCATCGGGAGCAATTAATCTGGGCAAAGTGAGGAGGAATATGTTACCCAAGTCATGCTGAGGCCTCTGTAATGGAAAAGTGAGAGTAGAGGCTGAATGTTTGTGCTCCCTGAATCAGTTTCTTGCTGAGCAAGAGTCAGAGACACAAAAGCAGCTAGGCAGCTTCTGGCTTTTTGACCTTCCTTGTTCCTGCTCCCAAAGCTGCTACTGCCTTCTGTTTATCCAGATTTTTCTCCAGGCAAACTACACTGTACTCAAAAGTAGACAAAAGTATACTCCTACTGTCCATTTACAAATGATATGCAAAAGTATAATCACTTTTTAAAAAGTATAATCACATTTTCCTGCCCAGAGCCTGCATCTAGTTTACATTGGTTCTTATGGTCTGAAACTTTCCATTTACATTAAGAGATAATATATGGGGATTGCTAGAGCCAGACTCCCTAGGCACAGCTACTCTACCTCTGACCAGCTGAGTGACCTCGACAAGTTACGGATCTTCACTGTCTGCTTCAGTTTTCTTATCTGAGACATGACATAATTACAATAGCTACCTCATAGGGTTTTTGTGAAGATTAAAATATATATTTATTTATTTATATATAAATATTGTTTGAGTGATTTTACATATGTATGCATATATTACATGTATGTATATATGTAAAATTAAAATAGCTGCCTCATAATGTTGTTGTAAAGAGTTAATAAATATATATGTATTTATTTATATATGTATTTTGTTAGTGGTTATATATATAATGTATATGTATGCTATCTATAATCACTTAGTGCACACATATATAATATATCATATACCTATATACATATAAATATACATATAGCACTTAGAAGAAGGGTAAATACTTTGTAAGTTTATACTATCAGTCATTATTATTATTTATAGACTACATATTGGTGACTCCAACAGAGGGTTAGTGATATTCAATTTTTTATGCTGTAATTCAGATTCATTTTTGAATTTTCATTTTTGGGGTGTGAGGGTGGGGAGGGCCTAAAAATGCTGAACCCCAATCTTTCCTCTTACATACCCAGCAAAGATGCATTCCAGAGTAAAGAAAGAACATCAAAGAAAGACTGCCTTTTGCCCACGACCTAGTGTGACATATAAAACACTTCAAGTCATTGAATAGGTAAAAGAAAATTAAAAGGAAATCCAATCAACTCACCAACATTCTGAAACTAGAAGAAAGAGGAAAAGAAGTAAGGAAAGCAAACAGGGCCATGAGCAGGAATAGAAGGCTTGTGTAAGAGTAAATGGCAAACACTGCATCTTATTGAGCGAGTTTAATAGGCTCTGGGGGCTCCCCGAATTGGGGTTAGAACACATTTTTAAAAGGGAGAGAAAATGAAACTCTGATAGACTGTGTAGAGGGGATTATTCTTTGCTTCAAGTTTTATTTGAAAGAACTGAAAGACAGGGTCCAGAAACCCCAGGCTTTGACTGGTGAAAAAATAATCAAACAAAACTATTTTCACTAATTTCAAGGGACTTCCATGACTCTGAGGCTGAGAAACAGGTAAGCAATCGAGGCACAGGGAAGCCTAGTTTAGGCAGACTGGGCCTCGAGGTGCAGAGGAGAAGAGAAGAAATTGACGGAGACAGAAGAACCCTGTTTCTTCCCTGTGTACTCTAGAATGGTTGGTAGCTGCTCCTCAGGCAGGGGAAAGATGATTATTTGGTCACTGTCTGTTGGGTAAGACCACTCGCCATGGGCAGGTAAGATTTCTACAGAAAGGGGATGATATTCCCAATGTCTATCACCCAGGTAAGAGGAAGGCATGACACTGAGAATTGAAACCCAGTGGCCTTGAAGTCAGTAGTCCAGAGAATGTCTCTCGGCCTGTGTATCTGCAATGAGGAGCCTACAGGATCCTGAGGATGCCTGAAGGACAAGTTTCTGTCACAAGAGCGATGTTGTAAGTGACCCCAAGTTGAAGACGAGGTACATTTTGTAAGGCAGTGAGTTATTTGTGGTTTCTCTCTGTGTTTATTTCCTTTTCACAACAACCAAGTGGACACTGAAACGTATCATCCAGATCCACCACCAGAGCCAGCTTCATGGGTGTGCAGCCTGTGCAGATGCACAGGGCCCAGGGCTTAGCAAGGCCTTGTGCTTGGTTTAATGTACTACGGTTGACATCTTAAAATTCTCCATAGCTTTAAACAAGGGGCCTGCAATTTTGTAGTGAATCCTGTCTTACACTTAGGAACTGAGGCACTCATTCCTCCAGATGTGGGGAGTGTTGGCTAATGAAATCTCACAGCTGAGGCATTGCCCTTGTTGGAGGGGAGCTGCTTTACCCAAGCTTAAACCCTCTCCTCGGGGGCAATGCAATGCAGAGCACATTTGAGGATACACAGACCCAGCCCCCTTGTCTCCATCTGGGACAACTAGAAAAAGCTATTCTTGCTCTGGAATGCCCCATAGATTAGGCTGAGACCTCTGGACTGTCCTCATTCTCTTACAGGTGCTGTTCACTAGAAACCTCCTGCAGGCAAATCTCCATCTCAGACTCTGTCTCTAGGGAACCTGCACAAAGACACCAAGCTTCTTCTCAGGTAAGTTATAGGGAATCAGGGCAAGATCTTGGGCCCACATATGAACCAGGAGGTTAGCACGGTGGTAATAGCAATCATCAGTGGAAAATCCCCTATGGTAATTAGAGAGAATGAGGTCAGAGAGGTTAATGAATTGCCCATCAAGGCCACACAGATGGTAAAGGTTTGAGCCAGGATTCAAACCTAGGCTTCCTGACTCGTAATTAGATTCCTTACAATAAACTATGAGAAGTTATGACACTTCTTAACCACACAGAGAGCCTGGCAGTACCTAGTCAGTACTTACATGCAAAGGAGTTACAGCCATTCTCTCCTTCAAAATTCCAAAATACTTTGTTGGTGACTTGCTGGTTGGTGGCTCTTTCCATGTTACTCCTTGTATATCCTAGAAATCATCCTTGCCTTTGTAATTCAAACAAAATGGGATAATTTCTGCACCCACAGCTAGTAGGACCCTTGGCATTCCTCCAGATATCTCTAAGGTTCTTCCAGGTTAAACCAGCAGCACCAGCCTCACCTGAGGATCTGTCAAAAAGGTACAATCTCAGGCCCCATCCCAAACCCAGCAATGGTGTTTCAACAAGCCTTCCAGGTGATCCTGATGTGCTGAAGTTCAACTGCCTGCAGGGATTTGGTCTTAGGAACTCGATTAATCAGACTTGACTCTGAGCTCCTACATCTGCCAGTTTATCTTGTGTCCCTCCCTTGCAGCTATTCCTTAAGTCTTTGTCTCTTGCAAACCCAAGCAAGCAACTCAGCTCTGTTATCCTGATGTTCCCCAAATGCAATACAATTGAACGTAGCACGTTTTGCTGAAAAACAGAGTGAGTGGGAGAGACACAGAGAGAGAGAGAGAAAAGGGAAATAATGAGAGAGAGATGACCTCACAGCAAACCCACTAAAAACCTAAAGCTGACTACTAGGCATTCCAGGTATTCAGAGGTCCGCAGCCACAAGGAATTTTCTCTGGTTGCCACTTTTGTTCCCACCTTCCAGTTAGGTTTCTCTATCCTCATCACCCTTCAGCCTTCTTGCTTCTCTTCCTTTGCCACCCACCCCTTCCCTCACTCAATTCCTCTTCACTTACTTTTCTCGGTCTTTTCAGGGTCATCTTCATCTCACCTAAGGGTTATCTTTTCTAGGCCAGAATAGCCCAGCAAGAGGCACTCGATGTCAGTACTTTCAGAAGTTGAGATTTCTGGGACACTTATAACTCAGTTTCTACATGTTTCCTAGTGCCACCCAGACTCTCCTGACACCACCTGTGTACCCAGGGCAGGTACAGCTGCTTAAGAGACCAGCAGGTTCCCATTGGTTTCAGTCTGACCTGGGCCCAGTGCTCCTGGGGATGACTTTGGCTTTGATATCCTCTGAGGCCTAAGTTTTCACCAAACAGCACCTTGAGCCCTAAAAGACAGTTCTTCAAACCTGTAGAACTTGAGAATGACTAAGTCAAGAAGGCCAGGTAACCTCCTCTGAACTGACAACAAACCTTTTGAATCAGCAGGGCCATCCCTGACCAAATTGTGGTGTAGACACATTGAGGTTTTGGGGTTTTTGTTTTTGTTTTTTTAGTTCTTTGTTGCTTTTCTTCCCTATTCCCTTGCCTCGTAATTCTACTCTAAGATCTTTGTCTTGGTTCTCTGTGCTGTCATCCACTCTCCAGGATCACAGGAATCCTCTCTCTAGGACCTCTTCTCTCAAGAACAAAACAACAAAATCCCTCCCACTCATTCATCCTTACTCTCCTTTATGAGGTAAGGAGCTGGTATGATGAAATTAATTCATGTCATGTAGCCAAGGTTGATTAGGAGTTTAAGTAAAACCCTTCCAGGAAGCATCTTTGTTTTCATCCAAAACTTTGGTCATCCACTTAAGATCTCAGCTGGTTTGCAGGGCATTTTCAGAGTCACATTGATCCAGGGCTCACTTTTGAAATGTTTTAATTGGGAGACAGCACAGCTTAGAGATGACACACTCTCGACTGCCAGGATTTGAAGCCTTGCTCCACCTCTTGCTAGCTGTGGAAGTTTGGATACATTTTTTTTATCTCACTTTTCTCATCTATGAAATGGACATACCAATGGTATTTGATTAAAGCAGTAATTCATACAAGAAATTTAGAACTCAGTGAAGATAGGCTTTCATTACCGTTACGTGCATGCATGGCCGCCCGGCTAAGTGGGGTTAACACTGGAGTGACTACAGGAAGTCAGTAGATGCTTTGGAATATAGCCCCAGCCAAGAATATGCAAGCTGCTGAAGCAACTTCATGCTGTCCTGGAAAGCAAAGGAAAAATCTTAGTTTTGCACGTGAGGTGCTTGGCTTCAATAGGGCCTTCACTGTTCCACCCTCCCCAGCTCAGCCCCTCTTCATTCCCCTAGGGCCACATGTCTTCCTGCCTCTTATTTCTCTGCAGGCATCTTTCCCACAGCCCTGCAGGGATGCGCAGAGTGACACAGGGCGTCAGTTGAGAAATGAGTGGTTAGTTGTGATGACAACCCAAACCACAATGCTGTCAAGTCGCCCTCACTGGAGGAGCCCATGGGAGCGGCAGGAAGCCCCACAACCTCCCTAAAATTTGTATCACACCAGGGAAGGGCAGAGTGGCTCCCGTAAGACTAAGATCGCTTTTGTTCACACACGCATAGCCCACTGACAGAACTCACTTGGGAGACCAACTCCGGAAATGTTTCTAAGGGAAATGATTAATAGTAACAGGTTGGAATGCTTAAGAGCCCAGATCCACACCTTGCAGATCAAAATCCAGTACCTGAAGTAGCAAATAAATTATACTCCACAGTAGTGTCATTATGTCCACCCTTTTCCAACCAAAATAAGTGAAGTTAAGAAGTTATTTAAGGGCAACCCCTTCGGGCCCCCTCCCACTGTGGGAGCTTCTCTGTCCTCTCAATAAATCCTGCTTTCTCACTTAAAAAATAAAACAACTAAAATAAAATAAAATAAAAAGAAGTTATTTAATAGTAATATAGTTACCATTTGTTTAGCTGGAATTATGTGCCTGGTGCTATGTTCAGGTCTGCATGGGCAACTTCTGTTGGAATTCCAATAAATGTCTTGTGAGGTGTGTAACGTTATCTCTTCTTACAGTCGAAGAAATCACCCCCACAGATGTTAATAATGATAATGTCGAGTCACATGACTTCTTGATGAAGCTAAGATTTGAGCCTGACACAAAAATAAGGTTTTGTGGGTTTTTTTGAGTTGGAGTCTCACTCCGTGGCCCAGGCTGGAGTGCAGTGGCACGCTCACAGCCACTCCAGTATCAACCTGCTAGGCTCCTAGGCTTCGGCGATCCTTCCACCTCAGCCTTCCAAGTAGCCAGAACAAAAATAAGGTTCCTAACTATTATACTCTCTTACTTTCTAATAGTCAACTCTGTGTAGCCCAATTATTTTAGGGTTACCTCTGTTTTGTTATAAAACCTACTATCCCACGAAGAATCAGAGACATTTTCCCTCATACTCCATAATATCATTTTTATCACCATTCTCCATACACTATGTTATAATTACTTGTGTATGTCCTCATAGCTTGAGCTGCTTGAGAGCAGGAGTCAGACTGCTTTAGCAAATTTATATTCCCAAAGCTCAGCACAGGATGTTGCACACAATAGACATGAATGAATGGATGAATGAATGAGTGAATGGATACAAGCTCTCCCAACTTCTAGTGTAGTGCTTTGCCCACTGTTTTCTGTAGACCAATCCCTGTTATTACCCTTAATTTCCCCCCCCTTGGGGTTATCAACAAAGTGAAATAGGATTAACATTTTCTCATGATGTTTAGGAACAATAAAAATTATTTCCCCTGAGGTCTCATGAGACATTGAATAAATTTACAAAATAAACAAAAGCATGTCTTTTTTTTCTTATCTCTCAAAATACTTGCAACCCCCTTGCAGTACAATTGATAGGAAATAAAATGATAATGATGCTCTTGAGCTATTTGAGAATATTGGCCAAATTGTTATCCTCAAATGATTTTAAGCTAGCCATATAACTAGGGTGGACATTCCCCAAGGATTTATACAATTAGGAGTGATTTTCCCAGAATGACTACTTAATATTCCTGTAATAACCTAGGTTTGTGAGGCTTTGGAAGCTGCTTTAAAGTATCAGTAGAAGATGTTTTAATCTGTGGGGTGTGTCTCTTTATATCTTTAACCGAACATTTTCATATCATCATACTCACAGTCTAATTTTGTGTACTATGCTTTTCAATTAACACTGTCATGTAAGTCTTTTCTAAGGTGTTATAAAGTGTCAGATTCTTCTATTTTAGTGGCTCCTAATATTTCCAAGTAAACACATCATAACTGATTTTGCTTTTTCTCTATTGTAGGGCACTTATATTGTGTCCAATATTACAGTCTTACAAAATAGCAATGTGATAAATAACCCCCAGGAGGGAGCTTCTTTGAGCTCTCTCCTTGGTTTCCTTAGGGTCAATTCCCAGCATCCTGCCATTTATTCTTGATAACTGGATTTGTGAGTAAGAGATGAGCTCACTAGGGGACATGAAGCAAGAGAAGAAAGTTAACTCACTAGTCACTGAAGACACTAAAAATTATTATCCAGATGGAATATAAGCCCTATTCCAGAGGGAACCTTTGCACTTTATTTTAATCTTTATTTTCTAATATATTTTGTTTAAAAGTAGCACTTTCATTGTAAGGAGTGAAGCAATGTAAGTGTGTATAAAGGAAAAGTTATTGACTGCCTTCTACCACAATCCTTCTGTTTCCACCCCATTATGATGATGACGTATTTTAACAGCCTGGTGTGTATCCTTTCATATATATCTCCATACTCATACAAGTAAAAGAATGCTTATAAACATACTTGCTTTTATGCAAATAGATTCAGATATAACTCACTGTATTCTAGATGATTTTTGTTGTTGTTGTTGATGTTGTTTGCACTTAGCAATACACTTCAGGGCACAGTGCCTTATGCCTGTAATCCTAGCACTCTGGGAGGCTGAGATGGGAGAATTGCTTGAGGGCAGGAGTTCAAGACAATGCACCATGAAAGTCCTTTCAGGTAAATAAGTAAATAATTGGCTGTGATTGAGATATACCATAGTTTATTCAGCCATTTTTGAATTAAAGAAAATTCAGGTTGTTTCCAAACAAATGAAATTTCTACTAAAGTTACTAGAAAAAAATGGTGCTAAATTGTCTTTTTATGTCACTGGAAGTATTTTCTCCTTATTCTTATTGTTCTTGGCAATTTACAGTTACTTCTATGGAGGGTATATGTGTCTTAACTGGGCATGATGATGCCCATGTATGAAGATTATCATCTGTCATGGAATGCAGAGTTCAGTACACCTCTTCTTGAATTTCCAAGTTTTTTCCCATTTATGTTGAATAAAAGGCCTCATTTTGGTTGCAACAAACATGTACCAAGTGTCCACTATGGCCCTATAGCAGATATATATGTAGCACAGAGAATTAAAAGGGAACTCAGAAAAGAGAAATTGGAACAATAAGGAAACCAGTCTCTCTGGATTAAAAAGGTACTTGAAAGTACTACTTCACTTTACTAAACAGAGGCTGATGAATACTAACTAGGAGCAAAACACTGTGCTGGGTAGTAATGTTCTCAAAGATGCCTATAGTTTGTTATAGAAGACAGATCTTTACACAAATGACACAGGGGAAGGAATAAAAATGGGATAAACATGCTAAGAATAAGGACTGATATGAAGAGACTAGCCTCAAGCATGTCCCCAGAATGTCAGTTGCAATGTTTAGTGTTATTTTAAATCTCAAGACAGAGTCCCATACATTTTTTTTAAATGTATGTAGTGGCGAAAGGAAAGTTGTTTTTTTTTCCAAATGCCATCTTTGAACCCAGTTGTGGTTCTTGTTTATATACTAGGCATCGGTGTCTAACTTAACAGTAATTGCTGTTGTACAGCAGAAATAATATCAGCTTTGGAGGCACCAAAACCTAAGGTCAACTTCATGATTCATTGGCTCTTTCATTCAGGAAGCACCCATCACAGGCAAGATACTATGCAGGTGTTATGAATATAGCAGAGAACAACCAAAGTTCCCACCCTCAGAGAATATACACCCACTTGCTTAGTGGACACTAAGCAAGCCACCTCCAATAGTAATGAGAGGTACACAGACAATAAAAAGTGTGATGTGCTGGAAAGAACCAGAGGGATATTCAGATCAGATGCCAAGGAAGAAGCAGGCTGTTGTGGTATTTCAGATGATACCTAACTAAAGGTGAAGGTCACACACACACACACACACACACACACACACACACACACCTGCAGGGAGAGCCTTCGAAGCAATGGGAACAGGTGGGGTGTGCACAGACACAGAGAGAGAGCTGGAATGATGGCTGGAATGAGGAGAATGAAGAGGAGAGTGCTGTAGAAGAGGTCAGAGGCAACCTCCAAGAGAAGAGGCTGGATTTTATTTTAAGTACAGTGAGAATCTATGGGAAGGTTCTAAGTAGGGAGTGACATTCTCCAACTTAAAGTCTTCCAAGTCACACTCTGACTGTTAAGTGGGAAACAGATCGAGGGAGGCAAGCCTGGAAGCAGAGCAAGCCATTGGGAAGCTAATGCCATGGACTAGGTCAGAGCTGACATGGGGTAGCCACTTAGCCTGAGTGGCGGCAGAGAGGCGGCCATTACTGGACTTTCCACTTAGAAGCAGTGAGGCTACAGCAGGCCAGGGACTTCCTCTCTCAAAGCCCTAGTTTCTTCATTGGTTGAAATAGAAATAATAATGCCTGCTTTCTGAAGTTATTGGAAGGGATAGTCTGTGAACAGTAAGTACACTGGCACCCAGCATAGTGCCTGGCCTACGGTATATCTCTCCAAATGCCAATCATCCAAATGGGAGGAAAAAAAAGTAATTAAAGGTCCTTGCAATAGGCTGATAGACTACTGAACACTGTAATGGATTAAAATGAGATGAAAACACAGGAGAAAACAGAAAAGGAACAAATATATGGAAATCCATATATTCCTACTAATGTGTTGAAGAAGCTTCTATGAGGCAAACACAAATGAAAGTTTTGATTCCTATCTATGCAATCATAACACTGTCTCAAGGAACTGTGCACACAAACACCAAACCTGAGGAGTCCTATTACAAGGGGCAGAGAGATAGCTGACAAAATAGGGCTTTGTGTTTTTTATCCCCAAATGGTCTGTGAGCGGGAGAGACCCTTTATGTCCCTGGTAAACTTGAGCCCTACTGCAGGTGTTTGAGTTTATCACAGAGAGGAAATGACTTTTTTTACACCTAATTTAATCTGAAGCTATTCACAGTTTAAAATGTTTAGTAACGGTGACCTTTTTAATGACTAACACATTGCAGGTGGTCCTGTTGTAGCCAGCAGTTAATGTTTGCCATCAGAAAGAGAGAGAGAGAGAATTAAATGACCACTCCATGGCAATTGTCTTCGTATTGCCGAGTTCAAAGGACAGCTGGATCTGAATGGAACCATAGTTAAGGATCTGTGAAAGAAGGCTGAGGGCCTTCCTCCTCAATAGGAAAGCTGCTTTCCTTTTCTTGGTCTTTCTTGGAACTGAGGTGTGGGCAGAACATCTCAGAAAGAATTGTAAACCAGACCAGACACCACTAGCTGCTTGCCTGGGTGTATACTCTTTTTAGAAAGACAGATGGGTCTGTGATGTTTCAGTGACCCAAAATGGAGATGGAATTGCTTTTGTTGCTGACCACTGCCTAGATTCCCAGGGTTTTCACAGACTTGTGGACCCACAGAATGTCCACGTAAAATCTACCTTTCTGGAGGAGTTGAAGGAGGCCCAGGGGGAGAGGAAGTAACTGGCTCCAGTGGATTTTACTAGATCTCATCTCACATACCAGGGCTCATGACACCTTCTTCACTACGTCCAATGTACCAACAAGAGGATTTGTGTTTTTATACTATCCCAGGTTAGTGCTCTGTGGGCTACTTGACTATTCAAGTGACTTGGAGAAAGACCTCAATCTGTCTCAGATAACCTCTCAGAGCTTTTCCATCAGCACTGTATTCTAAAGATCTCTTTTATGGAGACTACAGTGGTTCATACACCATAAGTAAAAATACCCTGAGTGCATCCTTGGCTTTCAGGGCAGTGTGGCAGCACACTGTATCAGCAAATACCATTTTAAGTCTACAACCAGGGAAGCAGATACATAATTTAGTGTCCTGACTCTCCCGGCAAGCCCTTTCCCAGCACAGGGAAAGTGAGCTCGCCTTTGTGCACAGAGCTTTCTTATAACTCAAAGGAGTGCATTTCATTGTCTCAGCCTTTCCCTTCCCCACTGCATGGCGCTCCAGCCCCCCAAACCCCCATCAATCCTGGAGCTGCCCCTCCCACTCCAAACCTCTCCCCAGCCTGCCACTTTGGTGGGAAGAAGTAGAAGGAGGATTCAGGAAAGGAGGGGACTCGAATAAATCACCACTTCTTCAGGAAAATCTGCCACTCTGCTCAGCAGACTGGTACCTCACTTCTTTCCACATCCTGGTCCTTCACATCCTGGTTGATTCCCATGGCACCTGTTTGTTTCAGACTGATCAGCCCTGCTAATTTCATTTTGAAGTAATTAACATCCAGTCACTGGTGTCAGGAGTCAGAGTTCTGACATCTGTGCTTCCTGATCTTGTCCTGGCTTTAGCATCTTCCTAGGTTGCTGGCATCACAAAAGCCTTCTTATCACTTACACAAAAGGAAAGGCATGGAGACCACACAAAGGCGGACTGAGGTCGGATACCAAGAGGCTTCTTTCAGGGCTTCCAACGAGGTAGCAGTTGGTTCAAAGGATCTTGCAGGGTCTTCAGTTCTTCCATGCAACTGCCAAGGACTAAGCCACTCAGTGTTACATATTAAGCCTGGTCCCCAAGTTCACTTTACTTTTTAAAATTTTTAAATTTTTATTTTTGAATTGAAGTCTCACTCTATTGCCCAGACTGGAGTGTGGTGGCATGCTCCTTGCCACCGCAGCCTCAACCTACTGGGCTCTGGCGATCCTTCTACCTCAGGCTTCCAAGTAGTCAGAACTACAGGTGCATGCCACCACACCCGGTTAATTTCTGATTTATTGTAGAGATGAGGTCACACCAAGTTGCCCAGGTGGGTCTCGAACCCACGGGCTCAGGTAATCCTCTCGCCTCAGCCTCCCAAAGTGCTGGGATTACAGGCTGAGCCACCAAGCCCAGCCCCAAGCTCACTTTATTTCAGGTTTCTTATATGTCTTCCATTCTCCTCCTCTTAAGAATTATTATCTTAGGCAATATTATTACATTCATTATTTTAAATTGTTGGATTCTAAAACTAGATAAGGATGATGGTCTCACAATTTAGAACATCCACTAAAAATCATTGAATCGCATACTTTAATGGGTGAGAAAAATTTAACTTCAAAAAATCATCTAGCTATATACAGTTATGGTGTGTGCACTTTTTTCTTTATGCTTGTTATATTTTAGTGAAAGAGTTTATTAAAGAAAAAATTAACCTTAAAAAAGCATCAGAAGCATCAGAAAACTCAAATTTGTATTTTATATCTCATTGAAATCCCACCTTACTGGCATAATGGCAGAGAAAGAAAAATGATTTACTTATAGAGCATCTTTAATATGGTGAATGGTTATTCCAGAAGCTTTAAGTTGTTAGGAGAATCCAGTTATTTAATAAATCATATCAATACATTTAAAATAATATAAATCAAAATCATAGTTTTCAAAATATAAAAATGAACTATTTTTACCTAGTGACATGTACAAGTGTTTCTAAATGCTATATTTAGGCTTCAAGAGTTTGATATCATTTATTTATCTTTAAAATAGTGTATGAACAAAATCTTAAAATATTTGAATTTTCTCTCCTTCATCCTAGCACATTCTCACCCTGAAACTTTTTTACTGAACTTAAAAACAGCTAAAGTTGCTACCTATATTAATGTGAGCACTTTATTGTCCTGAAATTATGGCTTTTGAAGTTTCTTCCTTTCTGAACAAAAAAGAAAAGCTTCGGTTGACATCAAAGAGGAGCCATTCTCCTCACTAGCAATTATGGTCGCTGAATGTTACTCAATATCCACCCTGTTGCAAACTGCCTTTGCTTTTGTAACATGTACTTATTTTGATCAACACCTTTAGAAAAAGTACCTAAAAGTACCCAATTACCTATAAAATTTTGGCTAGATTCTTCCTGGTGGTGGCTGTTGTGAATCAAAATACTCCTTTTAATAATGCATTCTGCCATATATGATTGTGGGTGTTTTTTTTTTTCTTTTAAAGAAAACATTTAATTACTATTGGAGAGTTGTAACTGTTAGCTGTGAGTTACCAGATGTGAAACCAGACACAAGGGTGAGATTTTACAATTTCAGCACAGCTGCTTACGACCAAATCTGGTTTAGGACACCGTCGATGGATTTAAAAACATTGCATTTATATTAAAAATAGCAGGTCTTCATATGCAGCCCAGCTGAAGGTCTTCTTGGCAAACTTGTTAAAATCAGAACGAGTCCCCTCAAAGTCCAAAAACAGCCTGTACTCACTGGCCAATGACATGTGCTGTCACTCTCTATTCACCCCACCCCCACCTAAACGTTCTCATAGAGACACATGTGTCTGGGCCTTTTGTCCGAATTCTAAATTAAACCTCCAATTCTTTTCATTTGTATATTATGTGCACCAAACGCCAGGATGTAAAGGCTTAAAATGCATCAACAGTTTGTGCAGGCTTGAAAACCTTAACTTACTGCACTGATGATTTGAGACAAAGGTGTTGTTTTGTCTCTCTGCCCACCCCCACCCCCTGGCATTTGAGTTTTTACAGTGTAGGAAGAAAATAGCTCTCCAAAGCTTACTTTTTCTTCCTCCCTTTACCCCACCCCCACGAGTTCTTGAATCTGCAGCTATTATTCTGGGCCAAATTGTCGCCATGCTTAGTGGAGCGTGCGGAACCAGGCAGGACAGCTGAAATAACTGCGAGATGTCGGGTACGCTGGCCCCCACACCCTGCACATAGGAGAGCCTGGCCTCGGCCCTGCCTCCATTTCTGCTACTAGTTTAACTAGAGTTTTGAGAGTTTCCAAAAATGTATCCAGAGAATGACTTACCTCTCTGAAACCAGGGAAGTGTGAAGAAGTGAAAGACTCCTACATCTGTAAGTCTAAGGCACAGTTGAAACATGACTGATGTTGAAAAACTGATCTCTCTAATAAGTGGACATGCTTCAAATGTATTCTGACTGTACAAGAGGGTGTCCAGAGAAGGGGGTTCCATTCTTCTCTCTCCAGACTTTTTTCTACTCCTACCATACCCTCTGCCAACTGCGTATCACATCATAAGTTCTTTTGCAGTCTTCTAATTTTTTTCCTATACGTATACAAGCAAATGTATATGTTTCTGTATAAATGTCCTGTATAAATATACTTTTCTGTATGCAAATCACACAAATTATTCTATACCCTCTTTGTGACTTCATAACAGACCTTTTCATTTCAGATCAACAGTTTTCTCATTCTTTTTAAGATGATAAATTATTTAATCGAATAGAAACTTAGGCCACATTCAGTTTTTTGGCTTATTCCATACAATGCGAAAACTGAACATCCTCATTTGCATATCTTTGTTCATATATGTAAATATAACTGAAGGACAAATTTCTAGAAATAGAATTGTTGACTTAGGTGATTTATGCATCTTTTTAAAAATATATAAATTAGTGCATGCATGTGCCTGTTTTCTTACCAACTTTTGTTTGGTTTGGTTTTAAAGCAGCAGGTCCAAGTGGAGAAGCCCCCACTACAAACAGACTTTGCTTCCCTCTGGTGTGAAGGTTTTTGGTCCCGATCAAAGTGAATATGTCACGTACTCACACACTCGCTCATTCACTTGCTGTTTCCCCCATGATCGTTAATATCTTGGGAATTTTTTGAATGTCTACCTCATAGTGTCAGTCAAGGATATGGTAACTGCATTTATATTATAATAGCATCACCCACAGGTTACAAATGTTTCCTCTTCTGTGTACACCCTTGAGGTCTCTACCACTGTCTACTGGCTCCTGTATTTTACACACATTTCTCATGCCCTTGCCTCCTCTTGTCAGTCTAGTACAGCAGTGTAGTGGGCTCGAAAAACTACCACCAAGGCGTCGCTAGCATTGTACTATGCACTGAAAAAAATAGCTATGGAGTCCATCTTTGCTAGAAGTCAGTTTCAACATGAGATGGCAACAGATGATATTAAATCTTTAGTGGGGAATGGGGACTGGAGAGGCTTTCAAAGTGTCTCTGCTTTATTGTAGACTTAGCTCCAATTCATTTTCCTAGTAATGAACTGAGTAAATTTATTTACAGTACTGAAGGTTGAAGGTGTGGGTAGCAGGAGAAAGAGGTGGAGGAGTCTGCTGAGGACAAGGGGGGCAAATATCATTTCAGTCCAAACACAAGTCCTAGATTTATGTCTGACCAGTAGAACTGGGTTATCCTGCAGACAAACAAGTAGTGGTGTGAATATAAGTAAGCTACTTTCTCTTTCTCATTTTGGTTTCTCCACCAGATTAGCAGTTCTGGAAGTGCTTTCCATAGTACACAAGTCTAAAGCAGTCTCTCTAAAAATATAATTTTAACTTCTAAGAGTTTGGAGAAAATACTAAGCTTTATGACCTCTTAGAGATTCCTAAAATGTAGCAGGTTCAGGACTCTGAGAAGTCCTTCAGCAAAGAGCCATTCACTTTTCTTAGTCTAATGTTTCTCAGTTGTATTTGACAAAATTTATTTTGTGGATCCCTTGTTCATAATTATCTATAGAACTTTGAGAAATGCTGGATGTTCTCTATGGTAACTTCCAGTTCAAATATTCTGTGATTAGCAGATTAGCTGATCACTAGTTCCTATAGGCCAGTCCTCCTTTCTCCTCAACTTCTACTTCTACAATCTTCTCTGTCACTACTTCACTCCCTATGTCCAATTTGGTCTCTTCAACTAGTCCCTGAGGGTCCATACAGGGAGCATATGACAGGTGCTTACTAAAAGCCTGGTGTTGATGTGCCAGGAGTGGCAGGAGCCATCCCTCAAATCTGCTTTTAGACTCAACCAAATGACTTTTAGGTTTTGTCTATGTTGGATATACACCTATTTAGGGAGGAAGATATAAAGAGGGAAGAGGGGGAAGAAAGGAGAGATAAGAGAGAGGTGAGGAGGAGAAAGAGAAAAGAAAACCAAGAGGACAAAGAAGAAGATTTTTAAAAAGCTTAAAGGGGAACTGGTTGTACTTGGAAGGGAGGCCAGGAAGAGGATTCGGAAAGTGTCTAGAAAATGTACATTGAACACTGTTGGGCGGCCAGTGTGTATAGGAAGGGCACTCTGACTCTCCTTTCTCATACTAATAATAACACCACCTGGCCCATAGTGGGTGCTTATTGATATTTGCTAAGTGAATAAATGATGATAATAGCTAGCTAAAATTTGTATATGCATGATCTCATTTAATCTGTACAACAGCCCTAAAAACCGGATGATACCCATTTCTGAGATATAAAAACTAAGGCCCAAAGAAGCTAAGTTATGTACTCAATGTGCAAGAACACAAATTGACCCGACTTTAAATCCCAACCTCAACCGTAGATTACACTCAGTCTCTGAAATAGCCTCATCTGAGGGGCACACATCTGACCACACTGCTACCTCAAGTACTAGGGAGGACCTGTGCTTTTGGGAATGAAAACTGGGAAACAAGATCTTTCCTGTGTCCCATCACTCCTGTTCTTCTAATTTATATGAGACGAATGCCTGATTGAGAGGGAAAGTATGGAAAAGAGTGGCTTTTTGCTGGCAGGTTTTCACTTATCTGAGAGTCTCTCCATTGACCACTGGTGTCAGGTGGCCAGTGCAGGCCCTTCCCAAGCAGTCACCCAGGCTCTCACCACATCCTGTCTGGGGACATGGAGTCAACCCTGAGCTGCGGTGGGGGGGCCATTTCCCAACAAGTCTTCTGCACATTTCAGGGGTTGGGGGTCTGTACTTTCCCACCTGCTGAAATTTTCCCTTCCCCATCCCCACTGCCCAGCACCTCACCAGCCACCCTGCTTCCTTCTTCTGGGGCTGATGACTCAGGGGTCAGGGCTCCCACTGGGGGAGGAACCTCCCAGGGGAGGATGTTTATTTATCAAAATCTTCAAATTGCAGATGATTATTATTATTAGTTTGAGAAGTGAGAATATAAAATGCTCTAAGACTTTGGTACCCTTGCAATGCTTGTGATTGATCAGTCCACCCCTCCATTATAGCTCAGAGATGGAATAAAAGCTACAGTCGAACCCTCTGAGCCATCCTATCATTCATCTTACTCCCTGACCTTCCAACTTCTCTGTTCCCAGCCGTCGGGAGGTGTGGATATTCTAGCTGTTAAATTTCTAGTCCTTTTGTGTGCCCATCTGGACCTCGAGAAAGAGAGCAAGGGATAATTTAAAGAAGCTCAAAAAGACTAATTGAACTACATAATAGAAAATGGAACCCAAGTCCAATAAGGTGGCTCACGCCTGTAATCCCAGCTACTTGGAATGCTGAGGAAGAAGGACTACCTTAGTCTAGGAGTTCAACCCCAGTCTGGGCAGTGTAGCAAGATCCCATCTCTAAAATACTTTTAAAAAAATGTTTTTTTAACAGAGCCCAAGAGAAGTAGGGAGAGTCCATTGAGAGGTAGAGAGGAAATAGCATTCATTTGGAGGAACAAGGAGTTCTGCCAGGCTACATGGGATTTGGTGAGACAGAGGTCGAGGGCAAAGAGGGATGTTGGGATGGGTCTGTGGGTAGATATCATGCAATGCAGTTTCCCTTAACTTTTCAAGAGACTTGTTTTGTGAGTAGTTATATTGCTATTTGTTTTCATGTTAGACTGCTTTTAAAATATTATCGCTATAGACAGCCACAGGCGGTTCCCTTTATTACAGATGCAATGCCATCTGACTTTCTTGAAAGTTTTCCCAAGTCTAGTTTTGCCAGTGATATTTCAGACATTGTCTCTACTTCTCTACTACTCTGGACTCTGCACAATGACCTCTGGATACAAAGGGGATCAGGCATCCTGCAGATAGGGATTGGGAAACAAATTTACAGGCTGAATATCCCTTATCTGAAATGCTTGAGAGAGAAAAACTTCAGGTTTTGATTTTTGGGTTTTTTTTTTTTGTTTCTTGTTTTTTGGAATACTTGCAGAATACATATCAGTTGAGCTAATGCAGTTGAGCTGGGATTATGGGTATAAGCTACCTTGCTGGGCTTGGGCTTCATTTTCTACTATATAGCTCAATTAGCTATATAAGAGCTAGAATGTCCCTTGTCTGAAAATACAACATCTGAAATGCTCCACTGAGTGGTTCTTTCAAGCATCTTCTTGACACTAAAAATGTTTTACATTTCAGATCATTTTGGATTTCAGATTTTTGAATTAGGGCCATCTGTATTCAACTTTCTAACATTTCTTTACTCTTTCTTCTTTACCATGGCATTTTCTCTTCCTATCTCTGAGTCCCCTGCTTGTTCTACAATACCCTCTCCTCCATCTAATTACTTCTATATGATTTTTCTTCTCCCTGCCCTTTTCCTTTATATCTCTCTTTCTCTGACCCTCCATGATTTTCCATCTCTCTATACCTTCCTCCACCTCTTGGTGTCCTCTTATTCCTCTTTCTTTCTTTCTCTCTCTTCCTTTAGCTCCTTTTTATATCCTCCCTGCTTATGAAATCTAGAGGTTTTGAGATGCGATCACCTCTGTGTATGACCAAATCACACCCCTCCTGTGACATTGTTGCCAGAAAAAAATGACTGATGAATGAGGAAGTCAGCATGAAGCAGAACAGAGTCTCCATATTATAAAATGAACATCTCAGAACACATAACCACTCAGGATATGCACAACTCCACTTGAGTCTCACTTGAGTATTTGGACAGGAGTTCCAGAAAAAGGCATAATTCTTCAAAACTATAAGTGAGAGGGGTTGTGTCAGAAATTTAAGGGTGATTTAAAAGATAAAGCCCTGAAGTGTGGAAAACCTGACCACATGACTGGCCACTGGGATTTTTCAGCCATCTAGAGTCAGTGGGCCTTAGGTGGGAGGGTAGACTCCCCCAAGAATCCCACACTTTCTTGTGTCTGACTCCCTTCTGGGCCTCAAATCTTCAACTCTAAAACAAGGACTTGGGATTGGATCGTCTCTGGGACTTCTTTCAACATTTTGTGATTATTTGATGATTCATCTACACGTCACTCCCTGCCTTAAATAACAAGGTGGCAAGTGTGGAACTGATCATCTACTGTTTGCCCAGCATTGTCTGAGGCTCTGTCCAGCACACCACAATATTTCTCTTAGAAATCTTATCTGGTTTGCAGGGAGTGTTGGGGGGAGAAATTAAGTGGGAGACTGGAAATGAGTTTTAACTCCACATCTAAAAGCAAAATAAAACAAAAAGGAGAGAAAAGGAAAGGAAGGAAGGAAGGAAGGAAGGAAAGAAGGAAGGAAGGAAGGAAGGAAGGAAGGGAGGAAGGGAGGAAGGAAGGAAGGAAGGGAGGAAGGAAGGAAGGGAGGAAGGAAGGAAGGAAGGAAGAACAAAAGACAGCACTAATGAACTTTCAGCTGAATGCACTAGAGCACAGGTAATTACTTTCCAGTGAAGGTGGGACATGAGAGGGTCTCTTTGGCTTGTTGGGGATGAGGCTGATAACTTTCTGAGGTAAATGGGTTGTCAGTAACAAAAAGTAAAAACAAAAACCAAGCTATAACAGTAAAACAAACCAACCAACCCACAGACCTTAGGGATTGTTAGGAACTTGGGAGGGAAAATTTTGCTAAATATTCCCAGGAGTTACAGGAGCAAGGCAGACATGCTCAGAAACCTCCATTGCAGGCCTTGAGAAAGGCAACTGGAAAACTAGCTTTAAGCACCATTTATAGCTGTACCCTCTCTTTGAGGTGGGAGTTCATCCATTAAAGTGTCCTGTTAACTTAGGTAGCCAACAATAACTAGGGAAATTCCACTACATCTGCTGTAGGTCTCTTATGAATAAACCAAGGAAAGATGGACGCTGTTGACAGCTCCAAGCTAAACCTCCAAGTTAGTTTCATGGTAAGTGAAAATAGTACAGAGAAAACTTCATGATTTGGTTTATTTAAATTTTAGGATTATTTATTGAATTTATTTTAATTACTGAGTTTTGTAAGAGATTCAACAATAACAGAGAGAAGGCAACCTTCTTCAGCAATATGGAAGAAAAATGGCAGGTTTAAGGATTGAATCCAGTCTCTGACTTTAGCTTTGAGATCTTAGACAAGTTACTTAATCTCTTTGAGCTTTAATTTCTATAGTGCTTCCTTTAGAGAGTTTTGGTGATGGTTGCTTGAGTTAAAAATGTGTTAAGCATTTGACAACAGTATATATCTCATATTATATTAATTTTCTTCTGCTGCTGTTACAAATTATCACAAACCTAGTGGCTTAAAGAAACCCAAATTTACTATCTTATAGGTTGATAGGTTAGAAATCTGCTACTGGGCTAAAATTAATGTGTTGGCAGGGCTGTATTCCTTTCTATGAACTCTAAGGGACAGTATGTTTCCTTGCCTTTCTAGCCTCTAGTAGCTACTCACATCCCTGCGTTCGTAGCCCCTTCTGTTTTTAAAGCTGTTATCATTACATCTCTCTGACAATTCTTCCATAGTTCCAACTTCCTCTGACCACAGCTGGGAAAGGATATCTGATTTTAAAGACCATATATAAGACAATATTGGGCCTGCTTGAATAATCCAGGCTAATCTTCCCATTTCAAGGTCTTTAATGTGATCACATCTGCAAAATTCCTTTGCCAGTAAGGTAACATATTCACATGTTCTAGGGATTCAGAAGTAGACATTGTCACTGTACCATTATTCTACTTACCACACATAGTGCATACTTAATTCATTTATTGCTATTATGAAGAAGCAACTTTTCAGATACCAAAACAGATGAAATCCTTTTTAGGGCTGTAAAATAACTTGGAGAGGTCATCTTTATGAAAGAAGGGATAAGAGTTTGTGTTTTATAGCATCTAAATTAAGAAAGATGGGATGCCAATTTTAACTATAAAGTTTATTTTGCCTATCAATATACTATCTGAGTTTGGTTAAATGGAGTTAACATTTATGGGGTCTCTATCATGCTCTAGACATTGTTTTTGGAGATATTTTTCTTTCATATACATGATCTTATTTAATTCCTATGGCAACCTATGAGATATCTATTTATCTCATTAGGGTTTATCTATTGAGGGACAATGACAGAACAAGCTCAAAGAAGTAAAATCGTGTTCTCTAGGTCTCGCAGAGAGGAGGTGGAATAACTGGAATGTTTCTAAGCCTTAAGGAGTATTTTCAAACTCCAGTCCATTCTATGGTGGAAAGAATGTCTTTTTGAGTTAACTGACCAATCTTTGAGATGGAGCCTGAACCTACTGAACCACACTTTTCTCTCCAAGAGCCAATACAGGGACTGGATTATGAGCAACCTCACTCTAGTTCACACTAGTCATCGTTGGGGATTCAGAGAGAAAACATGGGCCTAATGTCTAGTAACCCTCAATATAGGTAAAGCAGCATACTACTCATCAGTATGACCCCCATCCTAGAGATGTTGTGACCCCCTGTGACATGACTGGCTTCCATCAAAGGCCTGTACAGTCCTGTCCCCTAGAAACATGACTGCCCAAATCAGCATTCAGTTAACATTCCACCTTCCTTCATGAGCAGAAGGCAGAATTGTGTGTGACTTGCCAGTTTTCTACAAGAGCATATAAAATTTCACACTTATGATAAATGCCTAAGACTAGGGTTTCATAAAACCATTTAGTGTATTAGAGTCTATTAACTAAACTGAAATCATGACCCTCGTTTAACAGTTATAGACTGTGGCAGCACTTAATCCATACAGGTTGATTTTTATAACATTTATGATCTGAACCAGATCCCCTAATGCTTAAACTCATAACTATTGGCTTGAAATATGAGCATCTGGAAAGAACAACTGGTGGAGTCCCATGTGATGTTGTAGGAGAGAGCTTGTGCTAACAAATTTCTGAAAGGATAGATCAACTTGGATGTAGAGGTACACAGCAATGGGAAGCTCAGTCACAATTGTTCTGTGGGAGATTTCTGGTTGCCTATTCAGCACTTATGACCCCCTTCTCTTGCCTAACAGACTCCAGATTTTATTCAGATATCCTCCCAGTCACTGTATACTCTGTAACTCAGGAGAAGCTGGATTCACCTTTTGGTAAGTGATTAGGAATCACTTTTAAGTTTAAGCAATAAGCACTTATATTTCTTCCAGCAACTGTTTTGTTCTGGGGATAGGCTCATGAATTATGATGACTTGGTCAAAATGAAGGCTAAGGATAATATTCTATAATTAAGGAGCGATTTCTTTTCTCTTTTGCAGACCTTAAACAGGAAATTCTGTTTCCCCGGAGTTAATGGCAGCCATATCAAGTATATATCAAAATCTATTTGAAAGAAAAGTAATTACACAAGTATTGTGAAGGGTCTGAGATTTTATTCCATTTGTAAGTTAAAAACTTAACTACTACAGTTTTAAGGATACTACCTGAAGACAAAAGTCTCCTGGGTTAGAGACAAAAGAACTTATTACTCATGGCACAGCAACCAGCATGAGCATTAGCATTTTTGCATTTGATCCCCAAGCCCAATTCCTGCACAGTGATGTGAAGCAGGCCAGATGATGCCAGCATTTCATACCAGGAATCCTGAGCTTACCTCTAGGAACATACATCTTTGAATACTAGGCAATTAGCCTGCCTGTCCAATAGTCCAGAGGGAGACAAATATTCTTGAAAACATAGTCCAGAACAAAGACAGTCAGTGCTATAATTGTAGCTCACTTTGCCTCATTGCCTCTGTTCAATGAAATAATACATATCCTTTTTGTTTAAAGTAGTTTAAGAAAACGTTTTTTTATTCACAGCCAAACTTTAAACTGATAAAGTAACCAATGATCTGAATTCTATAGAAATCTCCAAGTTTCGTAGCTCTTTAAAGAGAACTGATCTCGGCCACTAAGTAGGCCATTTCATTAAATTGTGTTTATCTTTCAGGAAAAAAATATTGTCTCTGATCTCTACTTGGATTATTTGATACCTCAATCAACTACCAGGGATTTTAATCCAAAGGGTGATTTTCTTAGAAGGTGAAGGTTGAGGCTACCACTCTGATTGCCGTAAATTTATAACTCGATGACCAAATCACATAAAATGCTATACAAAGGCTTAAATATCATAGTTTCTCCTAAAACAACACTTAACATTAGACATTGGGTCTTTCTGCTGCATCATGCCTATCACTCTATCAAAGAGCGTATTAAGCTATTCATATCAGACTACAGCTTGAAAGAATATATTTCTCCCTACCTAAGCATCAGACTGCCTGTTTAAGAATATTAGACCACAGGATGGTCCTGAGATAGAATCTGTAAAGTGTAACAGAGCAAGAAGTTTCTCCTGGTGCCATTGAAGGATGACCATCTTGGAACTGACAGTAGGAACAAGAGGACCACTTGCTCATGCATGCCTAACATTCTTGAAGTTTCTCAAGTGTACACCTATGGACACAGAGATATAATATGCTAACAGACTGGGAATAAAAAACCAATCAGCTTATGATAGTATACTTGTGCCCCTTTACTGCACTATACTGCCTGAAAAGCCTTATACATGTTATTTTTAACAATCTGTAATTATCTTCTCAATATACAATCAGAAAGGATGACATTTGTGTTATGTGTGTGTGCATGTATGTTTGCTAGAAACCCTAATTTGTTAAGTGTAAACAATGAAAATATGTTATAATTATAAAACTTATTTTAGAATTTATATATTTTTCAGTACAATTGGAGCCTCAAGAATTAGAGGAAAGCTGGTCTCTCTTTCTGCTGGAGAGGCTCTTGTTATGGCAGTGTAACTTTGTAAATTGTAGAAACTCACATGTGCTACCTATTTTTAGCTCAACTCTCGTTTGGGCTGCCTGAGTGGCTGGACACTCCCGGGTCTGGGGTTCCCTTTGAGAGCTAGGTCAGCTCATTGTACAAGCAGCTCTCACTTGGGCTTGTCTGAGTCTCTGCACTTCAGAGGAATTTTTCTGGGGTAACTCACTTCTCTCCCAACCCCAGAGAACTTGTCTAACTGGAGAATCAGGGTTCAAGTGCTTCTCAGGGGAAGGCTGGACATTGCTTGAATGTGGGCATTTATTCTTCATGAAATGCCAAGGTGAACCGGGGTACCTCATTCTCTTCCCTCTGCTTTTCATGCTCATAATATGCCACATTCTTTTAATCATGTTAAAATAATGCACAAAAGCCATGGAGGAGATGCAGGAAGTAAATGAGACACACTGGCATAAAAGCTTTGTTCAAGGACATTCTTCTTACACACTGTTCAACCAGTAATTTTTTAAATCAGTTTTTAAGAATCAATGTGGCAAAGTCAGACTGCTCTGACTTCATGTACAATAAATGATGTCGTTGCTATTAGAACTGAGATGCATCTCAAAGAATCTGTTGTTACTTTTCTCTTCTAACCTGAAACCCCATTCTCTCTGCTAAGTTTTCCCAGAGAGGACAGTTTACTCTGGCATTATATAAGCTTCTAAAATAGCAGGGGAACGTGAAATGTCAGTAGGATTTAACTCTGCAGTGGAATTGCTTGGGGGAGGCATCGTCACAGTAGTAGAATTACTTCATTTGGAAAATATGCCTTATTTTGCGAAGCTCCTTTGTCATCTAAGAAAAGAGGCAGAGAAAGAATGGCTAGGGCTCTTCACAAATTAAGTAGCAGCCAGGGTTTAGCAAGATATTTTCAATCAGGCTTGGAAAGGGAAAAAAGTATCTAAAATGCTTGTTATATAGGGCTTCATGTCAATAAGAACTCTTGGGATGTGGTTATGGGTAAAGGTTTGATTTCGGAGGACTGTGATACGAAGGTGAAATTAACAGGCAATTGGCATAATTAAGAAGTGTGCAGTGATGGAATGGACAGAGAATGGCTTAATAACCTCATCAAGCCCTGTTTCTACTCACTTCTGGCTATGTGAACTTAAACCAACCACTTAACCTCTCTAAACCTCTGTTTCCTCGTGTAGATCATAATATCCCTCTTTGGGGATTATTAGAAGAGAATAAAATAAAATAAATACATATTACCTTCTGAAGAGGTATGTGCAAATGTACATACAAATGTCAATTCCCATTTGCTCTTTATAATGCATGGGATAACTACGATATGGGGAGGTGTCTACTCCTGTGTAGGCTCTCTGATGAGTTCCTACAATTTAGGCTGCCTTAGGGAGCTGAAAACAACTCATCCTGCAAAGAGGCCTCTTAGCTCTGGACATGCTGCTATTCACTGAAGATACCAAAGGGTCCCATTGCTAAATGTCCACCTCCTTTCAAGGAGGGAGATATATGAAGTTGGGCACTTACCCGGTAAGAAATTCAATTTGTAGATACAAACATGAAGTTGGGAAAAATTGATGTCTTTAGCACTCCAAGCCTCCTTTTTCTTGACCTCTGATGACAGCCTGCGTCTCCTTAAAACAAATGGAATGGCAAAGGAAGGACTGTAACTCTGGAGAAGTGGGCATTCTAAACAGTATCTCCCAGAAGTGCTTTTTCCCAGCAGTGGCAAAGGAGTGACCTTGGAGTGGCTGCTTGCACCTCTGTTCTGACCCTAGGAGAGTGAAGACTTGCCTCCTTGTCTGGCTTGCTTGAGGATGAAATGCAATGTGTGATAAAACATCACAAGTCAAGGTTAGGTCTGGACAGAGTGAAGCCAAAAACCATTGAGACTGGCACTTCCTCTCCAACTGGACTCCAAATTAGGGTTTGGAAGCAGGTACTTGAACTAAATTATATTTTAAGAGATTGGCATTGACATTAAAGTAGTTATAAGGATGTTATTGGAATATGGTTCCAATATGTACCAGTTATGGTACATATGGAATCAAAGACAGAAATGTAAGAATGCATTAATAAGAATGGTAGAACACTTCTATAATATTATTATTAATAATAAAACATTTGTATGGCAGTTTATAGTTTATAAAATTGTTTCATATATCATCTTACTTAATTCATAGCACATCCTTGTGAGTTGAAGAATAATTATTTCTTGTTGAAGAGGAAACTGGGCTCAGAGATTATATGGTACAGTTAGGTCACATAGCAAATGATGAAGAAGAAATTCAAACCCAAGCCTTTGAGTGCCAAATTTAAAAACCTTTTCACCATATCATAGAAGAAAATGTAATCGGAGAACAAGGCCTAGAATATACATGAGCTTCACGGAAACATTTTCAGGTATTTTAATTTTAGAATCATTTATGTGGTGTGAGGGAGTTCTTAAAAAATTATCAATAAAGGCAAAAATTTAAAAAGGTTTCTCAGAGCCAGTATTATGAGGAAACCTAAACCTGTTAGGAAATTGGTTATAATATGGAATGTGGATATTAAAATGCCATAAACTTCATTAAAAACTCTAAATATGTAACTAGAGTTTTTACTAAGTTCATAAAATATAATATTGGATATAGCATCTTTTGTAAATCCTTGTGGTTCCTGTGTCAATTACCTGGTTACTTAGTAACCAAGTAATCCAGTAACCAAGGAGTCAAACCATAGATTAAATAGTCCCCAACCAGGCAATAAAAAGGTCCCTGAGTACAAATTTTCAGAATTATGGTTTATTGTGTTAATAATCTCCCCATGTCTGTGGCTAGCTTTCCAAGGATAGGCCAGCAAGTATGTGCTATTCTGGAGTCCAGCAGTGGTTCTTGCTATTTTGTTAAAGTACCTGCTTCTAAAAGAGGAAATTAAACCACAAAACATACTCTGGCTTAAAGTCACTGAAGGAAATGAGGGGCTGAGCACACACCCAGCTGAGTTTGGGGATTCTGGGGAAGTTCAGACTCGAGTTGGGAATACTGGTGATTTGGGGTTCAATTCTACCACTTTTCTGCTAAGGTTTTAGCACAGGTTTCACCAGTTGATTCTTTTTTTTTTTTGAGTTGGAGTCTCACTCTGTCACCCAGACTGGGGTGCAGTGGCAGACTCCCGGTCACAGCAGCCTCGACCTGCTGGGCTCTGGCGATCCTTCTGCCTCAGCCTTCCAAGTAGCTGGAACTACAGGTGTGCGCTACCACGCCCAGCTAATTTTTTTTTTTTATTGTAGAGATGAGGTCTTCTCAAGTTGCCCAGGTGAGTCTCGAACCCACAGCCTCAGGCAATCCACTCACCTCAGCCTCCCAAAGCGCTGGGATTACAAACTGAGCCACCGAGCCCGGCTGCCAGTTGATTCTTGATAGGATTATTTTCATAACTGATAGTCTTCTATAATGATGTGATGGTTTCATTCAACAGATATTTATTGGGCATCACTGTGCACCAGACCCTATGGTAGGCGCGGGAAACACAATTTTAAGAAGATGTGCTCTGATCATGCACTCAAGGAGCTCATCATGCAGGGAGCAAAGAGATATTAATCATAC
This sequence comes from Carlito syrichta, assembly GCF_000164805.1. Taxonomy (NCBI): domain Eukaryota; kingdom Metazoa; phylum Chordata; class Mammalia; order Primates; family Tarsiidae; genus Carlito; species Carlito syrichta. The sequence continues at coordinate 905,329 of NW_007258428.1, forward strand.
AAGTCCACAGATAAATATGTAACTGTGATAAATGCTCTGCAGTAAGAGTAGACAATGCTATGAAAGAGCCCAATACCAAGATGTAATCTAATGCAGAATAGCAGGGACAGAGTTAGGGAGAGATTTTCCAACAAACTATGTGACATTGGAGCAAAGCTGGAAATCTGATGGGTGAGGAGAAACTGACCTGGGAAAAAAGATATTGAGAAAGAGAGCAAACTACAAAGAACATTCCAGAAAGAAAAGACAGCACATGCAAAGGTTCTGAGGCATGGGGAAACATCGTTTTTTCAAGCAACCAAAAGAAAGCCAGTATGTCTGAGTGCCACTGAGGCTGAACAGGAAAACCTGGGAATCACTGTGTGCCAAACCAATGTGTGTATCTTGTAGGAATCAGAGCAGATTGGGAAAATAGAGTTTTATTTACTTCCCACGCAGAAACAACTCATTCTTTTATGTTTGACTTTGACTGTCCAAAGCACACTGATCTTTGCTATCGTCTGTCTTTATTCCATTTTGCACACTGTTTCAATGTTACCAAAATCTCTTGTTGAATTAAGAGTAAAGGGTTTGTGGATAGTGACCAAGATATAAAAATTTCCATAGAAAGCAGCATTAAATAAGTCCCAGATATTTTGTTGGCTAATAGAGAAGAAACTCTTAGCAAAACCAAATTTCCTTTCCTGTGAACATTTGTGCCTGCCCTGGGTATTTTCTTCCCAGTTTGGAATCCTGGACCATTTCATTTAGTTGGTCAGTGACTGCAGGACCACCTGCAGTTGGGTTCTTCAGCTTTGACTGGCTGGAATATCGGTTTGGCAGCAGGAATCTGGCACAGACTTGATGGTGGATACAGAAAAATTCAGGCCACAGTGCTTGTACTTAAAATGCAGACTTTCCAATTTCAATGACAGATTGTCATCCAAAAACAGTAGCCAGTGTGAAGAAGACGCTGACCAACAGCTAAGCTTGTTCCAGGAGCACCTTGCAAAGATGTCAGAGTTGAGAAGAAGTAACTAGAGAATTTCAAAAAGTTTTTTTTCCCCCAATTCATTTCTAAACTAGCTTATTACAGTTTGGCCGTCTTTTTAAATAGCTTGTTTTTTGCCTGGACGAATGATTCATGACTAGAATGAAATACCTTACAAAATACGTCTTTTGAATTCTGTTTCAAAACCTGTTTGCAAGAGTTAGAAAGATCTAGCAACTGTCTCCTATATTGGCAGGTAGACAACTGTGTTTAGTACATAGTTGAGATCCTACTATGTGCATGGTGCTATGGGGAATCGGAGGTGAACCCCAAGAGTCCCAGTCTTTCAGGCAATCACAGTTGTCAGAAAGATGGATATGTAACCCAAATACAAGGCAGAACTCCAATCCCTGTGGAGGCAATGAATCCTTTTCACCGGAGTAATTGAGGACAGATTTTGTGGTGCAGTGCAATTGGAACAGAACTTGGAAGAGGCACTGGAAGACAGAAAAGGAAGGCATCCCTGGAGGTGGAAGTAGAATGAGCAAGCGCAGAGATAAAAGCAATGACTATGCATTGAACGTGAGCTTTACTGTTCCTTTGCCATTGCCCACCATTGCTGCTCCTTTTCTTAGTTCTCATTCTCTCTCTCTCTCTCTCTCTCTCCGCCCCCCATCTTTTCTCTGAGCAGACTCACTAGTCATCAAGCAAGATAGCACAATATAAGGACCAAGAGACCTGGTTCTAGTTTCACCTTTGCTACTATTGGGAGCTGGAGGAACTTGGAAAGTCATTTTCCTTTCTGAACCAAGAAATTGGACACATAGATCTCTTCTACCTTAAAGTATGATCAATGCAAAGACCTTGTATTGAACATGTTAACTTTACTGCCTCTTCTCCACCACCCACCACTGCTGCTCCTTTTCTTAGTTCACACATACGCACACACACACACACACACACACACACACACACACACCTCTGATTCTTGAGATAAAGGGATACAATAATGGAACAATGTTTTTCGGTTGAATAATGGTAAGAAAATGTAATGCTTTTTAGAATTCTGTTTCAAAACCTGTTTGCAAGAGTTAGAAAGATCTAGCAACTGTCTCCTATATTGGCAGGTAGACAGCTGTGTCTAGATATGGCCTGAAATTTGGGCTGGAGCCAGATCATGTCCTAGGAGAAGTTATGACCATTTCTTAAGGCACTGCAATAGAGTTGAAATGGCGTTTAGACATACCTGGTTTCCAGTTTTATATCTGACATTTAGTAGCTCGATATTTCTCAGGCAATTTAACTCTGCTGAGTCTTAATTTCACCAACTCTAAAATGGAGAAGTTTTATTATACCCATTATGTTTAATTAATAAACATTAAGCCCTCCCAAGAAACTAGGGTTGGAGATAAAATGGGCATTAGGACTAAACTATGTCTTTTATAAATAATTATTTAGGAAAACAGGTATGGTCTTTAATCTCATCGACCCTAGTGGGAACTGAAGGCAGTTGGGCATGCAGTTATGGTCAAGTGAACTAAGCGCAGGGTTAGAATAGGGAGATCATGAGCAGCTATAGCAAGATAGAGCAGAAGGATCGACCCTAGACTGAGGTAAAGGAAGGTTTCATGAAGAGAGAAGACCTGGCTAAGGAGGGGCAGTAGGACATAGAGGTGGGAAGCCAAATAAATGTTCTGGGTAATCTGGGTAAGAAAATAGGCTCTTTTTAGGAAAAAAAAAAAGTTGATTCTTTGTGTACAGTGCCTAGCAGCATGGCTAAGATGTAGAGACTCTATGAACAATGGTTACCAGGGATAGTATTACTTTCTTGGTTTGGGGGACAATTAGTTACACCTGATGACAACTCTCTAAAACCAATTCATCCCTGAGGTTCACATCAGCCCACTTTGCTTGCTTGTGATGGTGGGTAAAGAAGGAAACCTTGCTGTATTGGTGACAGAATCAATAGAAGTTGGTCAAGTCTGACAGGAGTGAATCCTTGAGGGTCTGTCCCTCTCCTCTGCCATAACATGGGAGATCTCAAATGTCTTGCCACAGAGCTCACAAAGTTGGAAAAATGCTCTCTGTTTAACTGGAAAACATAAAAATTCAAATCCTCTCCTCATAAATGTGAGTAAACAGTTTAATGACTTGCTTTAACTAGAAAGTAATCAAATATAAATTCAGGTATGCTACTCATTTGCATTTTTCCATGTGGGTGAATAAAAATAAAAATTCGCTAGGTGTGATACTGGATAAGTGAACTTGTCATTGGAATTTTTGTTGTAAAACATAAAGCCACAGTGTTTTTCCACGCTGTGCACATCAGCACTCATTTCCAACAAGGTGGCGGGAGCACTGCATGGGTTTGGCTGACCCAGAGCCTGCCTCCAAATCTACCATTAACTAGAACCTTATGGTAGTGATTGAACTTCTCTGGGCCCATTTCCTCAGCGGTTCAAAGGAGATTCTCATATCTACCAACTACAGACTAAAACATATGATCATTCAGAATCATGGAACTCTCTAGCATAGTCATGGACTGATTGGCACTGTGCCTGGCATGCAGTACTGTTGATGCGATGAGAGTGTTGGTTCCCTCTCCTGCTGAAGTCCAGCTCCAGGAGAAGCTCAGGGCTTGAGACGGAAGAATCGGGAAGTGGCGAAAAAGAAAAGACGAAAACAACAGGAATCTTCTTCCTGGGGAGAGCTCAAGACTCTGCCAATTTTTATTTATTTTTCACAAGCTTATATAGGTTTTCCACTCAGCCCTGTACCCACAAATGTATCTTACGTTGCTAACCAAACACCCACGTACATCCTTTTTGCATTCACAATAAGGTTGACCTTTAACAATTTCAACCACAGATGGTGTTTTTCTTAAGTCAAACATTTATAAACGTCCTGGTTTTCTTCCTAACTTTCTCATAACTACTTACTATTATAGGCCTATAATATCCTTACCCTATAAAGCTAAGCCTTAACCCTAAGTCTTATTTAACTTACTTACTACTATATATTTATTTCTATTAATCTTATTTCTATCCTTATGTCTTTATATTTTCTTAACTATCACTTATACTATTATATATCTCTTATCTTACTAGTTTATCTTATCTTACTATCTTATTATTAATATTCTAAATTCTATCTTCATTAAACTACTTATTTAATCCTAAAATATCTTAACCTATTTTTTATCTCAAATGGTTGTTTTCCACCAGCTCTCAGCTGGGGTCTGTTGTTTATGAGGAAGTGGCCGACTCGTTTTTCTTGGCCTCCTGCTGTTACCGAAAAACATCCTTACACACCCTAAGGGGCACGCTTTTTGCTGCAATCTCACCTTCATTATGCATATGTATAATTTTTGCTGTCAAATGCCACCATCCATTTGCGCATCTATTATCTCAATTAAAGAGGGAATATTCTCAAACCTATGCACGCAATCCTTCAAAGTTAGGGAAGGTCCATCAACAGGATCCATGGGGCTTTGCCTCTGTCATGGCCACATTTCACTGGAGCCTTGCTCCCAGCCAGCAGTTTTCCTGTTCTCAGGTCCCTTTTACCTTACTTTTACTAGTGACTGTGGCTCCCAACACTCTCCCTCACTAGTGTTTGCCTCCCCATTTTCTTTATTTTATTTTATTTTAAAAATGTGGGGTACAATTCAGGATTAGGTATACAAATATTCATTATGCAGTTACCCTTGTTGATGAGGTATGCCCCTCCCTTCCCTAGTAGTTTCCCTCAACTGCCAATCCCACCTTCCCTTCCCTGGCAGTTTCCCACTACTGCCAATCCCTTTCTTTGTTTTTTTTTTTGAGTTGGAGTCTCACTTTCTTGCCCAAACTGGAGTGCAGTGGCTGCTCCCAGCCACTGCAGCCTTGACCTGCTGGGCTCTGGCGATCCTTCCGCCTCAGCCTTCCAAGTGGCCGGAACTACAGGAGCACACTACCACGCCCGGCTAATTTTTGACTTTATTGTAGAGATGAGGTCTCACCAAGTTGCCCAGGCGGGTCTCGAACCTGCGGGCTCAGGCAATCCACTCACCTCGGCCTCCCAAGGCATGGGATTATAGGCTGAGCCACCGAGCCCGGTTCCCTTTCTTATAGTATTATAATTGTTCAAGGTCCACTTATGAGTGAGAACATATGGTACTCTGTTCTCTGTTTCTGTGATAGATCACTGAGTATGATAGACTCTAAATCCATCCAAGCTGCTGCAAAGTCCATATGTTTGTCCTTCTTTATGACTGCATAATATTCCATTTTGTATATGTACCACAGTTTTTTAATCCAGTCCGGCTTTGTTGGGCAGCATGGTTGGTTCCATGATTTTGCTATTATGAATAGAGCTGCAACGAACATGCGTGTGCAGGTATCTTTTTGTAGAATGATTTGAGTTCCTTTGGTTATATTCCCAATAGGGGATCGCAGAGTCATATGGAAGGTCAATTTCTAGTTCTTTCAGAAATCGCCACATTGTCTTCCAAAGAGGTTGTATTAGTTGCATTTCCACCAGCAGTGTAGAAGCATTTCTTTTTCTCCACATCCTTGCCAGCAACTGTTGTTGTATGTTTTATTAATGATGGCCATTCTTACTGGGGTTAGGTGGTATCTCAATGTGGTTTTGGTTTGCATTTCTCTGATGATGAGTGAGGCCGAGCACTTTTTCATATATCTGTTGGCTGCCTGCATATCTTCTTTTGAGAAGTGTCTATTCATGTCTTTTGCCCACTTTTTTTTCCCTTTCGGTGTGTTTGAGTTCCTTGTAGATCCTAGATGTTAGGCCTTTGTCAGATATATAGTTGGCAAATATTTTTTTCCCATTCTGTGGGCTGTCTCCCTACTCTCCTGATGGTTTCTTTTGCTTTGCAGAAGCTCGCCAGTTTGATGAGGTCTTACTAGTCTATCTTATTTCTTATGGTCTGGAAACTTAGGGTTTTGACCAGGAATTGGTTGCCAGTCCCAAGTTCCATAAGGGTGTCGCCTGCATTTTCTAAGATTCTTATAGTTTGAGGTTTTTTATGTTCAGGTCTTTCATCCATTTACAGTTAATTTTTGTGTAGATGACATGTAGGGGTCCTGTTTGCCTCCCCATTTTCATCTAGAAACATAAATTAACTCGGACTCATCTTGATTATGATCTGGAATGACATATGCATATATAGCTTAAGAGTTTGCATACTAGTATGCATAATAACATATACATATGCATCTAGGAGCATGTTTAATATGCATATTAATACTATATATAATGTATGTAATTGTATATATTTATAGACAGTATATGATTCAAGTCATTCTAGTTCTTGGTATATATCCATGATAAATGAAGACATGTGCTCACCCAAAGACTTGCATGTGAATGTTTACCACAATTTACTTGTAATAGAAACTGGAATAATGGGTAAATACAAGTATGTATTAATATGCCTATTAATACACTATATAATATATAATTATATATAAATACAATATACATTGTATAAGTATATATAAATATAATATACATTTGTATATTGTATATACATATACCTTATTATATGTATATATTATAAAATATATGTATATAGTATATGTATAATATATAATATATGTATATATTATATTATATATTACATATAATATACACATAATATAATATATATTTATCTAAAACTGTATTTTTTGTGTATTAGTATATATATATTTCAAAGCAAATAATATACATATTCATATTAATACATATGCACATCCATCTAAGAATACAGGCATACTTCCTTGTATTACACTTTGCTTAATTGTGATTCACAGATGCTGGATTTTTTACAAATTGAAGATTGGTAGCAACCCCGTGATGTACAAGTCTATTGATGCTATTTCTCCAACAGCATGTGCCCACTTTGTGTCTCTGTGTCAGCAATTTTAGCACTAAAGTATTTAATTAAGGAGTTTGCATAGTTTTCTTAGACATAATGCTATTGAAATAATGCTGTATATATTTTACAGTATAGTGTAAACTTAACTTTTGTATGCACTAAGAAATCAAAATAATTGTGTGATGCAGTTTATTGCAGTGATCTGAAACCCAGCCTGCAGTCTCTATAAAGTATGCCTGTTGTACCTGGTTGATTGCTGGTAACTAAAAGCAAAGAAAGTGAAACTACAGATCAGGGGTATAACAGGTATACTTATAAAATATTAAATGGGAAAATTTCAGAAATAAATAATTTATAAATTTTAAATTTTGAGTTGTTGGATTTTGTACTTAAATTGGGGCTTCCATTTCCCAAACAGAAATTGAAGAGGGTGGTGTCCAAGGCTTCTGGTGGCTCTGAAATCCTTGGTTCAAATATACAGATGTTTGACACAAATTGTGTCATCAGTAATCATTCAGGGAGAGAGGACCACCTTTTGCTGGAAGGTAGAGGAAGAGACATTTCAGAAGCCACTTGTTTAGACTACTAGATCCATTTCTGTAGGAGCTGAATATGGAAGTCAGCAATATTCTGTATTCTGAACTTTGTCTTTCACTTTGGCATCCCTCAGTTCTGTATACCACCAACTGTTTGCCTCCTGGTAGCTCCAAGATGATATTCCTATGTGCTACCATCTTCCAAAAGACAGTCTTCACAGAAGTGTTTGTTATCACTGGACATCCACCTAGTTTATTTTTCAGCTAGACTTCTCACCTGAACTGTAGTATCATCCTAACTGGTTTTTGCTGTTCCTTTCTCTAATTCATTTTATTGTCCACTGGTTAGAGAGCCTGTATCATATGCTGCTCAAAAATTATCCATGACATAACAGACTCAGGAATAAGACCAACAAAAGGTGTAAATACCTTTACTCTAAAAATTATAAAACATCACTGACAGAAGGAAAGAAAGACTAACCAAATAGAGAGATAAACTATGTTCATAGATTGGAAGACTCAATATTACTAAGATGGCAGTTCTCTTTAAATTGATCTATAAACCAAACACAACTCCAATCAGAATTCCAGTAGACTTTTTAAAGATAGAAATTGACAAACCAATTCTAAAATTTATATGAAAATGTAAGAAATCAGAACAAAAAAAATTTGAATGACTTTCTCTATTTGATTTAAAACTTACTATGAGACCATCATAATCAAGATAGTTTAATATTAGCAAATATATAGACTAGAGATCAATGAAACAGAATAGAAATTTCAAAAATAGACACACATATGACAAATTGATTTTCATCAAAGGTTTTAAGGCAATTTAAAGGAAAATGGAAATCTTTTCAACAAATGATGCTGGACCAATTGGATATCTATTTGGGAAAAAAGAAAAGAACATCAACACTTACTTTACACCATACATAAAACAAATTCAAAATGTACCAAAAATGTAAAACCTAAAACTGTACGGTTTCTAGGAGAAAATCTTTGAGACCTTGGAGTAGACATGAGTTTCTTAGAACACAAAAAACTTTCTATGGAAGAAAAAGTTGATAAATTGGTCTTCAAAACAACTTAAACATTTTCAAAAGACACTGTTAATAGAACAAAAGACAGGGCATGGGAGAAATACCTGCAACACATATTTAAGACAAAGGACTTGTATCCAGAGTATATAAATAATTAATACAATTCAATGATAAGAAAACAATCCAATTATTTACAATGTAGGCAAAAAGTTCAGACACTTCAAAAAAAAGAGATAACAGTGGTCAACAAGCATATGTAAAGACACTCAGTGTTATTAGTTTTCAGGGAATTTCAAATTAAAACCACAATGAGAAAGTACTATATACCCATTATAATGGCTAAAATAAAGACTAACCATCTCAAGCGTTGAAAAGGATTTGGAGAAACTGAAAATCTCATATACTGTTGGTGAGAGTGTAAAATGGTGCAACAACTTTAGAAAAGTTTGGCAATTTCTTATAAACTTAAATATAAACTTAGTATATGACTCAGCCATTCTAGTTCTAGGTATTTGTCCAAGATAAATGAAGGCAAGTGTTGCACATGAATGTTTACAGCAATTTACTTGTAATAGAAACTGGAATCAACACAGGAACAAATGCATGGGTAAAAAGTACTATTCAGCAATAAAAATTTAAAAACCATTGATTCATGCAATTACATGGATTAATCTCATACATTCTAGAAAATGCAGACTTATCTATAGTGGCAAAAGCAGATCGGTGATTGCCTGGAGGCAGAGGTAAAGGGAAGAATGGATTAGAAAGGAGCATGAGGAAAGTTGAAAGGTAATAGAAACGTTCATGATCTTGATTGAGGCAATGGTTTCTTGTGGGTATACGTATGCCAAGACTCAGAAAGTTGTGGATTTTAAATGTCACAAGTTGTCACACATCAACTTTACCTCAATTAATTTGTTTCAAATATAACAAAAAACATTGACAATGCCCTCTCATCACCTGCAAAGTTAAAATTAAGCTTGCAAGCGGTATTCAAGGCATGGCTGTCTGTAACTTCACCCCAATGGGCCTTCTCAGCCTCAATTCCCACTTAATTGTTCCACACGCTGAAAACTAGACTTCCAGCTTTTGTTCACACCCTTGTCTGCTTTTCTGCCATGTATAGCCTATGTCTGCTTGTCCTAATCCTATTTCGACTTTACAGCCAGTGGCAAGTACTGCTCACTGCCTGTCCAATATCCTTTCTCTCTTCCTCCTGATCAACAGAACTTCAATTTTATTCAATATGGCCAGCTGAAAATGTAGAGCAACTGAAACTCTCCTACACGGCTGGTGGGGATTTAAAATAGCCCGACAACTTTCAAATAGTGCGGTCATTTTTTCACCCTGGCTGCCCTTGGGCATGGTCAGTTGACACCTCTTGGCCAGTGAGACATAGTTGGTAAAGACTGCTTTCTTCAGACAGATGCTGCCTCTTCTGGTTTCATCCTTCGTGTAGTCTGAAGTGTGACTCGAATGCCCAGAGGTACAACAGTCATCCTGCAACGACGAGCATAAGAGCCACATGCCAAGGGAAGTAGAGGAGGGAGGTCAGAGGAGCCTGGGTTGCTGCTGGCAGTGTTAAGCCAGAGTTGTGGTAGCCTGCCCAGGCTTTCTTTCATGAGGAAAACAAAGACACTGACATTTGGATTTCCCATGACTCATCCAAATACCTTCCAGATATGTAACTCTGTCTATCCAATTGCTCTATGACTCTTTCACTTCCCCCAATATAGACATGCTCCCCTTTGTGAGTAGTAGTTGTACTTTATCTATCCCTGGTTTATGATACTTAGCAGCATCCATCCTGTGTGGTGCCTACTTAGACACACATCTAACTTTCCCAGCAAGGCTGTAGGTTCCTGAGACCTGTGCCTGATGCTGCGCTTAGTAACTGCCCAGTGACCCAACACAGGCTCCACAGGCTGTGTTCCAGAAGTACACCCAAGGCTGCACAGTGTGGTGGTAGGAATGTGGGCTTGTAGTCAGCCTGCCCTACCCCAACCTTTTATCAGCTTTGTAGCCAACAGTAGTCACTCAACTCAGAGACTCAGTTTCATCATCTGTTGTAAGGCTTGATGTTAATCTTTACCTCCAAGGGTTGTTTTTTTGTTTTGTTTTGTTTTTTTTAGTTGGAGTCTCACTCGGTCGCCCAGACTGGAGTGCAGTGGCCACTCCCGGCCACCGCAGCCTCGACCTGCTGGGCCCCCGTGATCCTTCCGCCTCAGCCTTCCAAGTAGCCAGAATTACAGGCGCGCGCTACCATGCACAGCTAATTTTTTTTTTTATTTTATTGTAGAGATGAGGTCTTGCCTGCCCAGGCGGGTCTCGAACCCGCGGGCTCAGGCAATCCACTCACCTCAGCCTTCCAAAGGCACGGGATTACAGGCTGAGCCACCGAGCCTGGCTCAAGGGTTGTTTTGTTGGTAAATAAAATAATCCATGAAACATATCAATCCCATTGTAAGTGCTCAATAACTGCTGATGGTTATGATGTCTAAATGATTTCCTAACCTCGTTCCCTTACTTCCTTCCATCCACATTCCACACTCAGGAAAGTTTCAGTGAAAATAGTTCAGGTGACCCTCCTCTTTTCCCGTAACATGTAACAAGATAAATTAGTCAGGAAGGGTGGATGATGACCATAAACTGTAACTGTATCTCAGAGGGGCCTCCTCTCCTCTTCACAGTGTCTATGCCCTAAGTGGATTCTGCTTCATCTGGGAAGACTAATTAGAGAATGCCTTAGCAGACTAGTATTTACATTTGCCAAGTACATATGAGTTTCCTCATCATTTCAGGCACAGGGAAAAATGACCGGGTTCTTTTATACACAGGGAGGGTTAATCCTTAAGTACTTGGTATTTATGGTCTTCTCAGTTAGATTTTTGTCTGTTTTTTCCTAATGATTGATTCACTAGCCAACTTTCAAAAGCTTAGACCTAGTACAATTTTTACCATCCAGTTGCATAATTTCAGATAAGCTATCTCACATCATTATGCCTCAGTTTCCTAATGTGTAAAATGGGAATGAAAATTATACTACCCATGCCGCCTCTCTGACTTTAGATCTCAGCCAAAATGTCGCCTTCTTTGATCCCCCTTTCTGGACCAGTGTTATTGAGGAGTGGTGCTTCATGCTGTTAGGCTGTGAGCTCCCTGTTGATGTCTGGACCATGTTTTTCTATGTTCCCTCCAGAGCTGAGAATACTGTCTGGCACAGAGGGGATGCTTGGTAAATATTTATTGTTTCACTAAATGGACCTTGTTGAATAATCTCAACTGAAAGAAAAAAACTGGAATCAAATACATTTCTGGTTCAGTTATCATTCAATTATGTATTCAATCAACCAATATTTATTGGGCACCTACTATAATCCAGGTACTGTTTAACCTCTTGGTTTGCATTAGAAATATAATTTTTAAACCACTAAAGGCTCAACCCTGAACAAACCTTAGAAAAGTAAAATCCTTGACTTTTTTAGAGTCAGGCGGGTAAAAGCAATATTTCAGTTTTACGGCATCACGAAGAAGCCTTTTCAGCCAGGTTCGGCCCAAATTTGCTTACACATGTTACCCACTCAACCAAACGTGTAAAGCATGTTGTTCCCTGAGCTTTTCTATGTGATCCAACCCTATATATTATATTACACTTATAAAATACCACGAAGCCCTTATGAATTAAAAGATAATTAGTGGTTCAACACGCATAAGACATTAGGCTTGAAGTGTCAAAAATGTCATGAAAGACCATAAATCATGGTCTGCTTGCATTGATCCCTTATAGAGTTAGTTTTTAAATCATCTCTTTAACACCTTGTAAATGTACAAACAACGATGGACCCAAGGGAAACTTTAATATGTTTTTCATACATATTTTAATTTCATCTCAAAGTGCTAGCTGCATAAAAATTAAGTCAGACTCACAAAAACTCATTGATTTCCTCAGGATAAAACCCATCTGTCCAAACTAATTTAGAGCCTTTTTGAAGCCATAAAGTTGGTCCTGCAACACTGAGGTCATTATGGGCATCCTGAGCTGGAGGAACTCTTGTGTAATTTTAAGAAGGCAATTTTGTTATATTTACTGTATTTAAATACAGTGCTACTTTTCAGGAACAAAAGCCTCACTGTGTAACTGTATTGAAAGTAAACCAGAAGCTGTGAAAAGCGAGATCTGTTCTTTTCCTTGTGATTAATGCACCTTTCTGCCAAAATTGAGACTTCTTAACTGAGCTCATTTAATACAAAGTAAACGAATTCTGCTCTTTGGATTTGATCCTCTGGTTAAACCCTATAGATAAGGCTTTAACAGTGAATAGCTTTTCATTCTAAACAAAGGATGTTTTGATAGAAAGGTCAACGCTAAGGTCCTTTATATTGTGATAACAGGAAAGGGAAATAACATATTAATGGAAACCCATGCCATGGTGGTCTGGGCTGGAGGGACACACAGGAGTAAAGACCATTCGGAAGTTAGAGAGGAGGTGGCGGAGACAAATGGGCTAGGGAAGCCCCAGACTTCTGTTTAAAATTCAGTTCCAAAGAGCATTGTCTCTTACAATACACTGTACAAAGTAGACTAAAGATTATAACACAACTTTGAGGGAACTGGAGGGTTGTGCCCGCTTTCTCTACATTCTGTCCTTCAGGACTAAGCCACGCAGAATATCACCCCTGAAGCGTGAGGTGATCCTGAGTGGAATTTTATTATGATGGGAAGTATGTATTCAAGCACTGGAATTGGACAAATAAGCTGAAATCCTTCTGCATTAAGATGATGAGATAAGGTCCAAGCTATGACAGCATCACCCTTATAAGCTAGGAGGCCTTTTTTTGGTCCAGGTGAGGCTTCTTGGTCAGTTCTGAGGCACTTCTGCCCAATGCCTCAGAACTTGTCCAGCCGTGCAAGCAGGCAGTTTAAACCACTCTTTTTCTTTCTTTCTTTCTTTCTTTCTTTCTTTTTTTTCCATTTCTTCTTTACTTGCCACTTTAATTTTCTTTCTCCTCTTCACTAGGAAGTTTTCATAATAGTCTAACTCAGGAACTGGAAATTTTTTGTTCCTCAGAGTGAACTACTGTTTTGCTGTTGTTATTTGTATGTTTGTTTGTTTGTAAGACCATCCACATTCCCTTAAGAGATTCCTGCTGGTTGTGAGAAACAGCAGAATTGAATGAGATAAAGTGAATTCTTGGAAAAATTAGATGGTTTGCTTAACTAATTTTTTCCATTCATTTATTTAACAAATATTTATTGAGCAGTCACTAGGTTTTAAGAGCTCAACTAGGTGTTCAAGATATAGATACGAATAAGTCGATTCTTGCTCACAGTGCCAGAGGAAGACAGATATATTAACAGAGAAATCAGGATACAGTTGGACTAAAGACACATTTTAAGTATCCCTGTCCAGACTAGTGGCTTCTAGCCACAACACTCTTCCTCAAGGACACTGGCCAGCTGACCTGTACCGACAACAGAAGGACTATTTGGGACTTTTTTATTCCAGGATTTACATAAAATGTTTTGAAAGTTTTGGGGATTTTTTGGTTTTTTTGAGTTGGAGTCCCACTCTGTCACCCAGACTGGAGTGTAGTGGCACACTCACGGTCAGCCCAGCGTCGACCTGTTGGGCTCCTGCGATTCTTCCGCCTCAGCCTTCCGAGTAGCCGAAACTGCAGGCATGCAATACCAACCCGGCTAATTTTTTTATTTATTGTAGAGATGAGGTCTTGCCAAGTTGTCTGGGCTGGCCTTGAACCCACGGGGTCAAGCAAACCACTCGCCTTGGCCTCGGAAAGTGCTGGGATTACAGGCTGAGTCACTGCGCCCGGCAAGTTTTTTGTTTTTTGTTTTTTCAACCATGTCTTATAGAAGAAGATGGAGAAGGGAAAGTAGAAAATAGAGTGAATCGAGTATTTTCAATAATAAGAATTTAATGTTTCCTAGAGGACTGCCTGATTCCACAGCGCCCCCTTCTGGTAGATTTTACTGGAGCAACAACCAGTAAAAAGAATATGGAAAGCAGTAGCTGCTGTTTATACGCATCATTGAAGCCTCTCACCAACTCTTGAGGGTAGGGTTGGTATCATCTCCATTTTACAGATGAAGTTCATTGAGATGTAGTGACCCACATAAGGCCATGCATCTTATGTGCACCTGGAGTCATGAAACAGACTCAGCCCAAATGGCTCTAATGTGTGCTTAACCATTGTTTTTCTCCATTTACAGTATATTGGTCAATTAATGAACAAATACCTACTCCCCATCGACACTGATAGATACTGGGAATTAAGGGTTTCCCTTGCAGCTTCTTGGGTGTTTTCAAAGACCATAGTATGCGAACCGAGAAGAGAAAAATCGTATGTTAGAGGGATTTAGTTCAGCCAAGAAGTCATTAAGACAGAGCATAAAGCAATGCAAACCAACAGAGAATCTCTCTAAAAATAGCTGGGTTTGGTAGGATAAATGAACAGATTTTATTGTTCCTAAAATGTTCTTGTTACTGGAGTGCCTCATGGTACTCCATATCCCACAACCTCACTTACATGAACACAAACATGTAGGTCCACTTCTAAACGTGGATCTAATCATTTGATGTTCTTCTATTGGAAAATCAAATATCATATAGAATTAGAAAGAAGAATCTTTTATTAGGTCCTACTGTATAAGACAAGACAGCAAAACATTTGCCTTTATCTATATTGGCGTAATCTCATGAGACAAAGCTAATAATAGATGGTGAAGAAGAGAAGTTCACTTGGATATTGAGCAAGATGTTTCTTGATTCTCTCTCAAGGAGAGAAGGGGCTGTATGAGCACTCTTGAGGCCACCATGCTGCACCCCCTCCCACGCTGCTCCCCAGTAAAGAACTCTACCCTCAGTTGTCGGCTACCAGGGCCAACCACAGTCTTCTCCCCCTGCAGTAGTGATCTCTGCTGTTGTTGTAAAAAGTGTTTTACATACAATACAAGAAGTGCTGAAGGACCTTCTGTTCCTGTCAATTGCTTCTGTCAATCGCAGGATTTCAGAGCCCAGTGAAACTTTATGCCTTTTTAGGGTGAGATTGGGGATGAGGGTCTGCATAGAATCGAAGTTAAATTCACAGACATGGGATTGAATCAGGTAAGGCTACATATGTTATTATGTGATTGGAAGAATATTCTTTCTCTTTCCAATACTGTCCACTTCCTCTTCTGGAAAATGGATGCGATAATATCTATCCCAGGATTAAATGAGATAATGTATTAAAAATACATCTTAAATGACAAGTATTATGTTATCAATAAATAGCTATGGAATTCTTTTCTGTCTCGGGGATAATGACTTCCTCAAGACAACACCCCCAGGAAACTTCTAAAGAATAAAAAAATATAGATATCATCCCCTAAGCATCAAATTTGGCTGTAAAAGTAAAACTCAAAATAGTAAAAACTTTAATTAATAAAAGTTTATCTCTCTAACATAAGGGCATATGTTAGAGCCATACCTGTGGCTGGTATGGTGGCTCCACAACACCTTTGGAGATGGAGGCTGCTCTTAAGGAGCCTTTCTGGAAGTTTCTACCACACTTTCACTTATGTCTTATTGGCCAGACTTAGTCACGTGGTCACACTCTGCTACAAGTAAGAATGGCAAAACTGTGTTTTGGGGTAAACTAAAAATCAAGCTAAGGAAAAGAGAAAGAATAGATATTGTTAGGCAGCTCGCTTTTTCTATCTTAGTTCTCTTCCAGTGCCAAAGTCAGTGGGTAAATGATGATAAATTAATGTTTAAGAATACCAGAATCTTTTATATTATTTTATTTTTTGATAGGCAAATAATAATTGTACATATTCATGGGGTACATCATGATGTTTTAATACATATAATGTATAGTGAACATATACATAATCAGCATGTCAGTCATCTCAAGCATTCATCATTGCTTTGTGTTGAGAATGTTCAATATCCTCCTTGTAGCTATTTGAAACTATATATTTTTGTTAACCTTAATCATCCTTTAGCAGTATAGAGCAACAGAACTTATCCCTCCTATCTAACTGTGACTTTTTTTATCTTTTAACAAATTTTATACCAGAATCTTTTGATATAGACTGCCACTTTAGTTTTATTAAAATGAAATTAAACTAAGATTGTGTTAAACAGCTAACATCAAATTTGGAGATTTGAATTTAAGGAAGAACAGAAAATTTGAAAACTTTTAAGACATTCAAAGAGTGTATCCTTATAGTTTGTACACCTTTCTATATGTGTATTATACTTTAATTTAAAAAGCTTTTAGAACCTCACAACAAGTAAAAGTCCTCTTTGAAAAAAACACTTCCTAATAACAAATAATCATTAGGAAAGGATATCATTTAGAATTTGGTAGATCTTGGGTTGAGTTACACAATGAATGAATGATGAAAATCTATATCGCGAGCAAAGTCACTAGTTTTTGCATGCAATCTGTACAATTTGTTTTCCCAGATGTAGATTTTTTTCTGTCCTTTTGGATCACATTTGTCAATATATTAACTTAATAATTTGTTCTATGGTCATAAAACAAATAATTCAAATATTGATATTATTTAATTTTGGAGAGGCATATGGATAGCCTGCAATTTGCATAATGGACATCATAATATATAATAATGCATATTATTATAATGCATACTATTTTACAGTAATGTTACTGTTTTATCTGGGAAATCATCTCTCTACTTCCTCAAACTTTCAGATTTTATTATTACCCCTGGATATAATTTTAGAAGATTTTCTATTTTTAGTTACATTTCCCTTTTTCTTCAAAAAGAATTTATTTTTTGAGAAGAAAGATAAGCCCTGGAGAGAGAAAGGAAATGTCGACAGTCAGCTCAGATAAACTTCATGTGCATTGTAGGCCTTCATTATTTTTTATGAACAATTTCTGTGAAAGAAGCAGTCCCAGAAATATTACCTGGTTATGAATTCAGGTTAGAAGTCAGTTGCCAGGAGACTTCTGATTGATCTTGGGTGACATCATGGCCACGGCCAGGATGCCTATAATACCTAGTTTACACAGTGCATCTAAAAGTTCTCCTAATTTTTATGTATACATTTCATTTTGTAACTGCAATAAAACATGCCAAGCATAGCATTTCTGGGTAATGAGTGCTCTTTTCGAGCTCCGTGGGATCAGAGGTGTGCTATGTGTGAATTAGGAAAGCACTTCTAGTCATAAGAGTTGCTCCTGCTGGTAAATCTCAGTTGAGATTGGTGATTTGTTGGACAAGATGTAGATTGGGTCTGCAATTCTTTGTGGTTCTGTCAGAACCACACTAGGGAAAGAGAAAGGAGACAGTTTTAAGGTGCTATAAAATGTCCCCCAGGCCTGAGCAGTCCAGAGGAAGGAGTGAACGCAGCATGTGAAAACATGGAGCTGATTCAAGTGCCCATTTCATCCCTGTGTGGACAGATCACAAACTACTTGAGATCTTGAGATTAGGTGGGTAGATTCCTCTGTAGGCTGGAGAAGTTCACCTCCCAACCAATTCAAAATGTCTGGATTTTGGGATAAGGTGTTGGAATCCCATTGCAGCTATTTGAAACTATATATTTTTGTCAACCTTTTTCTCCAACCCAAAATCCAGAGGAAGTCAGACACAGCATTTCTTTTTTTTCCCCCCCTTTCCTTACTGTAATCTCCTTGGATTCTCCAAGACAATTTTCTCAAGTCTTTAGCTCTCAGCTCTCATGATGGCTTCTCCCCATTTTCTTTCTCTTACTTACTTGTGTGACGTATTTATGTGTTAAGTTGTTCAGGAAGGAGCATTTAACATCTAAAGCCCATTTCACTTCTTTCTTTTTCTTTAAAAATATCTTGAAACATCATTTGTTATTTCTTCATTAGAAAGAGGAAATGGTGTTTTATCAAAGGTAAATAGACCTGAACGCTGATGGGTTGAAGTTCTGTTCACCACTCAAAGTCTGTGAAGTTTGATTAGGTACTAAACTTGGCACAGAGAATCCTTCATTCACCCTGTCAGCCAAGTCACACCACTGGTCTCAACTTTTGGAAAATTAATTACCTATACGTTGCTTGTGAAACCTGTGGGCAGCTGACTTATTTGGTCCAGCTTAAGCAAATAGGAATCACCTCTTCATCAAATTCAGCCAAAAGTAACTCATATTTAAAACCTACCAACTACTATTTCAAAACTGAATTTGAAAAAGATGTTGTCCAGTATATGTAGAAATGAAGCCCTGCGGTTAGAAAAACATAAATAAGAACATGTTTTATGTTAGACATTTGTATTTGTAACAATTAAATTCCTAAATCGCTGAACTTAAGTTGTTTTGAGAACTAAACCGAAGAGAAGAATTCAAATAAAATCTACCTACATCCCAGCCTTCCAACTAACAATATTTTGACGCATAGGTCACCATGGTAGACAACACACAGTCTCCAAATTATGGCCACCTGATTTACAAAGGCACCCATGCACTAATTTCTGGCGACACCCTGCATTTATAAATCATTTCAAATTGGCTGATACTTCTCCCTACACCTCCTCAGCCCCCACACCTCCCCAGTGAACCGCAACCACACTGTCCTGGGCCCATCCTGCCACCTGGTGACGGAGACAAAGAACTGTCTTATACATTGCCTTCCATTCTATTTTCTTTTTCTTTCTTCCCACATCCCCACACTTCCAACTGGAGATGGTGTATTCATGTTTTCATGCTACTTTTCATGCCTTCATCATTCAATTAATTACAATTTTGCAATATCTTTTTAAAAATATACACACAACTTTTTTAAAAAATTCCATTTCTTTATGCCTGCTTTCTCTCAGTGTTTTTTTTTTTTGTTTTTTTTTTGTTTGTTTGTTTTTTGAGTTGGAGTCTCCCTCTGTCGCCCAGACTGGAGTGAAGTGGCCGCTCCCAGCCATCGCGGCCTCGACCTGCTGGGCTCCGGCGATCCTTCCATCTCAGCCTGCCAAGTAGCTGGAACTACAGGCGCGTGCTACCACACCCGGCTCATTTTTTTTATTTATTGTAGAGATGAGGTCTCACCAAGTTGCCCAGGTGGGTCTCGAACCCGCGGGCTCAGGCAATTCACTCACCTCAGCCTCCCAAGGTGCGGGATTACAGGCTGAGCCACCGAGCCCGGCTCTCTCAGTGTTTTTCTATAGCCAAATCACTCTCTTCCTTTTTCCACCACTTTTCCCACTTTTGAGTCAAGGAGTTATTCTACTTATGGCTTACAATAATGGTTTATTAATTTTTGTAATCAATGTTAAATATAACACTGAACAAGACAGACACCATTTTTTTTTATTCTGTAGAGCTTATATTCTGGTGGGGAAACGAATAAAAATTATATAAATGAAATATAATATAATTTGGGGGAGTGTTAAATGCTATGAAGAAAAATAAGGCAGATTCAGAGGATGGAAAATGATGAGAAGCCACAGAGATATACTATTTACCCTCCTCAGGTTGCAAAAAATGTCTGAAAGTGGTATGTCATACCAAATGTCACCAAGGATACAGGGCAGCAGTTCTCACCCACTACTCATAGGAGAGTGATGATATAATGACTTTAGTAAACAGTTTGGAGTTATTTACCAGAGTGGAACTGCATATAGTTATGAGGTTCTAATCCTAGAGAAGCATGTGCTGTGACCATAACATAACATGCAAAAATATTCATAGGATTATTATTCAGAATAACAAGGATTTGGAAAAATCTATATGGTTACCCGTAGCAGAATGGATAAACAACGTGTGGTATTGTCCTATAATAGAATAATACATGTAGTGAAAATGAATATGCTGCAGCTATACTGCATTAATATGAATGTTTCTCAAAAATATTATATTAAATGAAAAACCACCAGCCTGGCCAACATAGCAAGACTTCATTTCTAAAAAAAAATTTTTTTAATTAGCCAGTCATGGTGGTGCACACCTGTAGTCCCTGCTATTTAGGAGGCTAATGTGGAAGGAATGCCTAGTCCAGGAGGTCAAGGCTGCAGTGAGCTGTGATTGTGCCACTGCATTCCAGCCTGGGCAACAGAATGAGACCCTAAGTGAAAAAAGAAAGGAAGGGAGGGAAGAAAGGAGAAAAAGCAAATATAGTATGATTCTATTTATGTAAAGTTCAGCACAGGTAAAAGTAAACAACAAAATGTTTAAGAATACATACACCTGTGGTAAAGAAAAGCAAGGTTATTGTTCATATGAAATTCCGTACTGCAGCTAACTCTGAGAAGGAAAGAAGGGAGAAGCCTGGTTAGAAATCCACCAGGGCTTCTGAGGTACAGTAATGTTTCATCTATCAGCTGGATCTAGGATGCACTGCATTCATTCTATTTTACATGAGTATGATATATTGAACAGAAAAGGGGTTTCTTAGAAAGTGACAAAAGAGTATTGTTGAGCTAGGAACGTCAGAAAAGGCCTCTCGTGGAGGCAGCATTGAGCAGACACCTGGATGATATGGGTAAACATGTGTTAGGAGAAGATTTGAGGGGGAAGTTTTCTGAGGAACAGGAAAGAGAAAGTGTAAAAACCCAGAAGTGGCAAATAAGTTTGGTGGCTTTCAAACAAGGGAGAAAGTCTGCAAGGCTTGGGAGAGAATGAGAAAGAGGGAGGTGAGATTTAAGCAAAATACAGCAAGCAAATCACATAAACTCTTATAGGCCAGAGTTCAAGTGAACAAAAAGAAAATAATACCAACAAACTATGAATATGAAGAAACTTCTGTAAAATATTGACAAAAAATTATATGTGCTATGCCTTAGCACTCAATATAACATATTTCTGGGAAACTATATGCATGTAATATGCATGTATGCATGTTCATACATGGAATAATGTTAATACAACAGCAAACAGTAATAGGCAACAGATTATAGTAAAAAGAAATAAGCCAAGCGCAGTGGCTTGTACCTGTGGTCCCAACTACTTGGGAGGTGGTAGGATCACTTGAGGCCAGGAGTCTAAGGCTACAGTCAGCTGTGATCACACCACTGCACTCCAGCCTGGGCCTGGGAAATATGGCAAGACTCCATCTGTTATACAAACAAACAAATAAACAAAAACCCTTTCCTATCCCTCCTCCATTCTACCCACCATTCCATTCCTCAAAGACAGCAATTTTAATATTTCTGTTTTTAGGTCCCTTTTAATCCCTACAACTCTGAAGACTGCTGTAACTACTCTTTCTTTGTGAACCAACTATGGATATTATCCATTGGCTGAGTCTTTGCTGTGATAGATGGAGATTTAGCTCATGTGTGGATTAATTCATCCCCTTTGAAAGTTGTATCACTGTTCTCAGTTCCTCTGCAAAATTAAATAATATACTTACACTTCTATTTCCTGCCCTAGCAACTTTAAATACAATTTCTCAGATCTCTGTCTCATAATATTAGGATATTTTGTTAACCATAGTTAAGACTTTCAAAATTTGACTATGGCTTGTTTCTAAAGCCAGAAAAGTTATACTCAATGACACAACTGTGTATTTGCTTCCTACAGAGCAGGAATTACATTTCTTTCTCTAAGGGTTAATGTTGTGACTCTTTTTGCAATTCAAAGGAGAATGGTCATAGCAACAAAGGCAAATGGATTTTTGTTGTCTTTTTTTTAACTGTCATCAATTGCACAATATCATGCTACATTTGAAGTTCTGTACACCTCCATTCTGGTATGGTTTTGTTGTTGTTGCTGTTGTTTTTCTTTGTTAGTTGAATTTAGGCAGTGACTTTAAAAAGCATTTTCCCCACAATTCGGTGTTACAAATGGTGTTTATTAGATAGGAATATTGAGGCATAGATGGAAAAGATACTTTTGGGGTGACAAATTTTTTAATGTTTTGTTTGATTTCAAATATTCTAAAAGTATTATTTTCTATTATGATGCATGGCAGATATCCTTTTCTAGCTGAGAAATAATTTGATGAAATAGTTCTCTCAGGCCTAATGTATGAACTTGCACACCATTTCTAACACTGATTTGTGGGGCAAATGCTTTCTAAGGTCTTTCTTAAATTAAATTTTGCATGAATCTTTGAAATATAACCTGTCTTTTAAAAACTGAGATTACTTGTAGAGGAGAAGGAAAGGTGAACGTAAGTAATACGATTTAAAAATAGTGCAGTTTTTTTTTTAAATCGAAGTATAAAATTTAGTTCTGTTCAAAGGCAGATCTTATATGACGTCAACTTTATATACATGGTTTTGAGATTTCTTCTTTTAGATAACAGCCAGGCCTCCTTTATCCACCAAGTATTAGTTGATAGATTATTGTAACCTGGCTGCTGACATGGGCTTTCCTTGATATCCAGCTCATTTTCTCTTAACACACACACATACACACTTTCATACAATTAAGGAAGAATCCCAGAGTGCCAATCAATAAAAGCAGATAAAACATCACTGAAAATGTCAGTAGATGGAGAAGATGTGTTTATCCAGACTCTTATGTAGAAAACTGTATAAATCAAAAGAAAAATATTGGAAGGTTCCTTGCGAGGAATAGGGTAGGATGTAGACCCCCGTAGGGCAGGCCAGAGCAACAAGTACATTCCAAAAGAGGCAGAGTTATGTTAGCTAAAGGGCTTTTGTGCTCCTGGACAAGTATTCTGATTATTCATGTTCATACCACTGGTGAAAGAGTCTTGCCCTAATGATATCTAACACTGGACAGATTGGATTGACAGCATTTTATTAGCCATATATACTCACAACTTGGGGAAGGATACCACATGCCATGCCAAACCACGCAGTGGTTGCACTCAGGAACAGAATGAAGTCAGCAGGGGCTTTGGAGGCAGGCTTTATAGTAACAAGAGGGTGAGATGCCCCCTGGTTCCTCCAGGAAAATGTGATTGGCATGTTGGGATAATTTTATAGGCTGTTAGGGAAGTGAAACCCATTAAGCTGAGAACCAGGTGGTGTGCAGCTAGTCCAGCTGATGGGGAATGAGCTGCGTGGAGGTGCTTTCTCATTGGATGGGAACCATATCTAGTAAAAGCAAGGGGAACTCATGATTATATCTTTGTAGTCTTGAGTGACTTAAAAATGTCAAAGCAAGAAGGAAAATTTTAGGTCTTATGATACAGCAGGTTATAAAAGTTGGGGCCGATGCTTGGAACAATAGTAGTCACAACCTTCTCACACAGTACTGAGATCCTCAACATAAGCATTGAGCATTTTATAGTGGGCTGAGTTCAGTCCCCAAAATTTATCCAATGAAATCCTAACCTCCAATGTTACTATATTTGAACATAGGTCCTTGAAGGAGGAAATTAAGGTTTAATGAGATCATAAAGGTGGCTCTAATCTGAGAGGACTGTTGTCCTTATAAGAAGATAGACATCAGATCTCTCTCTCTCCCTCTCCCTCTCCCTCTCCCTCTCCCTCCCTCCTTCCCTCCCTCCTTCCCTCCCTCCTTTCCTCCCTCTCTCCCTCCCTTCCTCCCTCCCTCCATATGTTTTTGAGGAAGGCCATATGAAAATACAACAGGAAAATGTTATCTTTTCAAGGAAGCAGGAAAAGAAGCCTCACCAAAAACCAACCTAGAAAGTGCCTGTTTTGGGACTTGTAGCCTCCAGAACTGTGAGAAAATAAACATCTGTTGTTTAAGCCACTCAGTCTGTGGTATTTTGTTATGGCAGCCTGAGCAGACTAATACAGATTTTGGTACTGATAAGTGGGGTGCTACTATAACAAATACATTAAAATGTGGATTTGGCTTTGGAACTGGGTAATGGGTAGTGTGGGGGCTTGACTCTCTAAAGTTTTGCTGAAAATCACTTATACGAGACAGATTGATTAACAGGAAAAAAAAGCATACAAATTTATATAACATGTATACACAAGAGCCTTTAGAACAAAAACCAACTTTGTGATAAGGAACATGAGCTTATATTCCATTCTAGGTTATAGAAAGAAGGAGGGTTTGGATCCTGGTAAAACAGGTTATGGGGTGGGAGGGGTGAGAAGAGGAATTTTAGTGAGAGGCAATAAATGATTACAAGACAGGATGATTGGATCTGGGTATAGAAATTAATTTGTAAATAGTTCTTTTGGAATTTACATGGTCTTTGGATACAGTCATTATTTGTGGTTGGTTACATTTTTTTTTTGTTTTTTGGTCTTCTTTCCTATAATGGATAATGATATCACAAGGAGGGGAACAAGAACAATTGTTCTCCTTGGTGGGTCAGTCCTATTTTTATGTAGATAGGGGAAAAGCCTTGTTGATCATTATACCATATTTTGGGGTGAAATATTTTTATTTCCTTCAGTAAGAGACTGGAACAATATAGGGGGCATGCTACAAGGAGCCTAGATTGTCTTGAAGGAACTGTTGATAAAAATATGAAATTAAAAATGATTTGAGTTTAGTAGCAGAGATGAGGAACATATTAGTGGAAATTAAGAGAAGACCACTGTTGCTATAAAGCGACAGATAATTTAACCGAATTGTGTCCTAGAATTTTGTGGAAAGTATAACTTGTGAGCAATGAAATGGGATATTTTGCTGAGGAAATTTTTAAACAAAGTGTTCAAGGTATGGCCAGGCTTTACCTTACTTCATATAGTAAAATGTGAGAGGAAAGAGATAAATGTAAGAAATCATTAAGCAAGAGGAACAAGAACTTGAAGATTTGGAAAATTCTCAGCTTATCCATATTGCAAAAATTGAGAAAATATATTCTGAAGATAACACCAAAATTTGAGCTAGACAATCAATCATTCCATATAGAGATTACTGGTGATTTTAACCAGCTATCCCCGCAGAAACTAGGAATAGAATGGGATTCTACCAGTAGAAACACTGTCATTTAGTCTAAGAAGATAGAGAAAATGGGATGGAACAAAGAACAACTGTTGAACTTCTGAGATTTTACAGGATGGAGAAATAAAGTTATGTAGCCATCTGGCTTCAAACATGGGTCATCCTTTAAAAAAAAAGGAAAGAATGACCTAAAAGTTGATTCAGAGATCATCAAGGTTGCTATTGCCATCAAGGGTCCGGGAGGCAAGACTTTTCTCTTCAATTTCAGGAAATGAGGTCACCTTCTGGGTTTCAGGGGGCCAAGCTGCCCTCACCCAGGACCTCAGGGGCAAGATCACAGAGCTGAGAGGGTGGAGCTGTGTCCTGGGGCAATAGAAGTGACACTGTCCCTTCAGTGGGCATTAAAGGCAGAGCATTGAGCTATAGATAATTATTCTTGTGCCTTAGATCTAATGCCTGCTGTTTACTTTGCTAGGTTTGGGACTCACTTGGGACTTACCACCTCTCTCTTCTCTCTGATTTCTCCCTTGGAATGGTAATACCCATGCTATGCTGGCCTCACTATTGGATTTTGGAAGTACATAAATTGATTTTACAAGTTCGTAGCTGGAGAGGAATTTTGCCTCAGGATGAATTATACCTCAAGTTTCAGTCAAACCTGATTTCGATATTTCAATGGGACTTTGAACTTAGAGTAGATACTGGAATGGTTTAAAAATGTGGGGGCTGCTGGGAAAGGTTAAATGTATTTTGCCTGCAAGTAGGACATGCATTTTGGGGGGCTAAAGGGTAAATATAGACCGAATTGTGTCTCCCCAAAATTCGTATGTTGAAGCCCTAACTCAATTTGTTTATTTGTTTGTTTGTTTATAAATAAAGATGAGGTTTCACTATGTTACCCAGGCTGGTCTCGAACTCCTGGGATCAAGCAACATTCTCACCTCTGCCTCTCAAAATGTTGGAATTACACGGGTGAGCCACTGGGCCTAGCCATGACTGTATTTAGAAATAGGGTCTTTAGAGAGTTAATTAAGGTAAATAAGGTCATACACGTGGGTCTCTAATTCGTTAGGACTGGTGTTCTCAGAAAAAAAGGAAAAAGATACCACACAGTACGTGCTCGCTTTCTCTCTCTCTCTTTCTCTCTCTCTCTCTTTCTGTCTCTGTATCTCTTTCTCTTCCTCCCTCCCTCTCTGCATGTGCACAGAGAAAAGGCCATATGAGTATCATGGTCCGAGTAATGATTGGTTGCTCACCCTTGATACCAATAAATCGAGAGGCAGGGAACTGGTAGAAGGAAGTTTATTTCTGAGTTCAAATCCAGGGAGCAGAGCCGGACTAGAGGTAATTTTAAAATGGTTCTGCTTACCCTCCAGGCTTTTACAGTTCACTTTTATAAGTCCAGAGTTGTTAATACCTATATATTAGCCACACGACCAGCAGAGCATTGTATAGAACTTGAGTTTCAGTAGCATTTATCGATAGTGACATTTTTCAGTCCAGACATCCTGGTGCCAGGTATCGGAGGTATCTCATAGCTTTTATCAGTAGGGCCTGGCAGAAGCATTAATCAAGCTTGCCATAGAGTAAAGGGAATTTACAAGGCCTAAGATATCATGCATTACACAAAAGCTATACAAATCACAAAACTTATGATTACATTGTTAAAAAATTATACAAATCACAAGTCTTATGATTACATTGATAATATTATTCAAACTTATAGCCACGCAGAAAAAGGGAGTAAATGGGGATTTGCTTCTTTCAGTTGATTAGGCGTAGTCTGTAGGGAAGTCAAGGATCCCCTGCAGCTACTTATTGCATAGGAGATAAAGAGGACTCTCAGTGATGTGCTCAGGAATGTGCAGGAGCGCTGGAACCCTTGCTATGCCCTTCTCTAGGGGCTGTGACAATATGGACGGACATTAGCGGGTCTCTGTATCATGAGGACAGACACCATACGAGGATGATCATTTTACAAGCCAGAAAGAGAGGCCTCTCCTCACCACAAACCAACCTTGACAGCACCTTAATCTTGGCTTCTAGCTTCTAAAAGTATGAGAAAATAAGTTTTTTTGTTTGTTTGTTTGTTTGTTTGTTTAAGTCATCCGGTCCATGACATTTTGTTATGGCTGCCTTAGTTGACTAAGACCATATTAAACAAAAATCAGTTTAAGTGAAAAATTCTTAGCTGCTGACAGGGCACTCATATTTTAGTCTGGCCTATTCACATACTCTTACCATTTGCCCTTTAAATTTCAATTCTCTCTCTACCTTTCAAGAGAAAAAAAGCAGATTAAAGTTAAATCAGAGTGGGTTTTTAAAAACTGCAAAATAACATTTAAAATGCCCTACCCTCGGTCCCTCTCCCCAGTGTGCTAAAAAAGAGACCCCTCTCTTACTTATAGTATAACTTCAGATGATTCAGGTTCCCTCACTCAAACTCAGTTTCCCCAGTTGTAAAGGAAGATAATAGTATTAATAGACATTCCATAAATTCTCTTTCAGCTGTAACATTCCATGGCTCTAAGACAATAATTGTTTTGCTCCTGTAGGTCTTACATAATTCCATCTGCTAATAGTCCAATTTATAATTTTGAATAATATAGCAATAGCAATTAGCACAAATTTGAGTTCATGGAACCAGCTTCTCTATGAAGTGCCCCTCTGGCTATAATTTCCATATGCACATTTGCCACAATTGCCTCTCTCTGTAATACTGATTTTAACAACCTTATTTAGCAGATCATGCTTTTGAAATGCCAGGAGAGAACTAAATAAAGTCAAGGGTCAAAAGCATGACATGCTTCTGTATAAAATTAAAAGTTAATTACTAGCTGCATCTAGGGGCCAGGACTATTTTAATTTTGGAGTCATTAGCTTGACTATTTAGAATCTATGTTTTAACTATAGCATTAGTGAGTCAGCTGACTTACATTCGCTGCAGAGAGTCAGCCCTCCCTCTCCAAGCAGAAACTCTATATGCCATGGCTTAGCCGACCTTTCTCCTTAACTGCTTGCTGCTCATATTGAAATCATGATCACTGACTTGTTTGTTAAAGTCATCATAAAATTTAATGCGTTTTTTAAATGCCCTTTAGCAAAATGCATTTAGGAGGAAGTATATAGGAACAAGGCTTCCTCAGTCACATTAAAGGGCCTGACATGTGGCAACACGTATTTATTTTTGACAGTAATTTAGGATAACATTAGAAAACCCAGTTGTTCAGGTGTCATAAGGGGCAGCACTGAGGAACCCCAGGAAATGCCTGGAAATAAGGAAATAGGGTTACTCTCTAGGAGGTCAAGTTAAAAAAATAATAATAAACATTTGAATATGATGAGAAAGGATGAAAATCGCCTTCAAGAGACAGGATGCCCCCCCGCCCCCGCAAAATGTGACTATAATTCCTGACTAAATGTTTCCTGAAGTGTGCTCTGTAGGTTACTAATTCTGCAACAAGCGTAGTTGTTTAGCTAGAAAAAAAAATTGCAATCAAATTGATTAGAGATAGTGTATTATAAATAAAGTTTAGTAATTGGAAGAAGGTTTCTGCCGAGTAGGACTTTTCAGGACTTACAATTCACTAATTGAAGTTCTCTAAAAGGGAGCAGTGGTATGCCACATTTCCCTGAGTTTGTTTATTGATCACTTTTGTTGTGAGTTTCTCGCAGGACTAATATTTTTAAAAAACAAACAGAAACCAAACAAAATAAAACTTTTGAGAGCATTCTATGAACATGGCTAATGAAAAGTTTGTCAATCAAAACTAAAGAAAACGCAAAGGAAACATGAAAATCTATTTCTGACTGTGCCCTTCCAACCCCTGGGCATTGGAGAGGGTGGCCTGGCTCAAGTGCCTGAGTGACCAGTCAAGCAGCTGATCTCTCCTGCAGTGGTGAGATGGAGACTATATGCCCTGCCTACCATAACTCCAAATCCCCACCTCCCCTGTTCATTAGAAAGTCCAATGAACAGGGCAGGGTTTTGTTTTGTTTTTTTGTCATGGATTTGCCTCCATAAATATTCCTAAGAATCACTGCAGAGTTAATTTTTCAGTTGCATGTCTGCCTTCATCAACTGTTTTCAGGAGTCATAATCAGTGTTGTGGTGTTGGGCTTGGGAGGCCCTTCTGCTTAGTGGCTATACACGATCTTGGCAGAATTCCACAAATTATGCAACCTCTTAGACAAACTTCTATGAACAAGATTATGTCATTGCACTTGCAGATGAGATGTAAGAGTCTTTTCTGAGGCTGAATGTCTCCTGAGGAAACTTCAGCATACCCTAAATTCATTACTTTCTTTGGCCTAAGTCATATGAGTTAGATGAATCTATCTGTAAAAAGGTTTATGGATAAGACTGAATAAAACAAATATGTAGCTCTGGGGTGAGGAGTGAGGAACTTCTGGGCATTGACAGGTGAGTACTTTTATAGAGAAAGAAAGGCATTCTAGGGAGAAGGAACCTCAAGAACAAAGTCAAAGAAGCATGAAAATAGTTGGTGTGAAAAGAGAGAAGTCCTCTGATTCTGGGAGGGCTCCCACAGTTGTGTTCTGACATTTTCAACCTTCCCACAGACATCTAGTTGGACCCTATTCAGAGGATTATCCTGGAATCACTGACCCATATTTTGTCATTCTTTGAAGATTGTGGAGTTGGCCAAGTTTGATGCCAGATCTCAAAAGTTTCAGGCTTTTTGTCCAAGAAAAACGTTTGGTTCTTAGACCTACTTTGTACCCAACTGTACTTCAATTCTAAGAAGGAAAAATAGAAATGTAAGATGAAAAATGTTGAAAGTGATACAGGCTTCTAAGCAATCATTTATGACATGCTATAGAATATCATTCTACTGTAGCTTAGAAGATAACCCAGCAACAACTTATACATGAGTTGAGGAACCATTTTTTTTTCTACTGAGGGATAGTTGTCAAAAAGCATTCATGGAATATTTGTTACTTTTAATCTAAAACTTTTCCCTAGCATATTTTTATCACATCAGTTAAGTTACTTCTCCTTTTTTTCCACAACCAAATCTAGTGTTTTTATAGTCACATAATCAAAATCACATCTACAGGAGAGGCTATATAGAGTTTTGCAGTCATAGAGACAGCTTCAAGAAGTCATCTGAGTATCTCCTCTCCAGGAGGAACACTCATTCATGGACTACTTTAAATAGCACTGTTTAAATCAGTGAAGGAATGAATGAATGAATAGAAAGACATTAAAGTATCTCCTCTAGACATGAATTTTCAAAGAATATGGGTGAAATAATCATGGAGATGTCAAAGATCTCACTAATGTATTATAAACAAAGACTGTATATGAAGCCAATTTCAATCTTAAGAAGTTTTCAAAAACATGCCCCAAGTTGTGCCATACTTATTGTGAATACATCTTAAAGCCTCGTTAACTCTTGCCCACTAACAAAGTGGATGTTGTGATTGTCTTCTTGTTCAGGATCCTAGAGGAAGCAGTTCTTTCACAGCACATGAAGTTAACTGGAGGCCATGGAATATTCCACCTGTTACCACCATCAGCTTCCCTATCTCAGCTCTAGCAATAGGAACTGCTTATGGAGTATTATGATTTGAATGTGTCCCCCAAAGCCCCCCAAAGTCCATGTGTTGGAAACTTAATTCCCCATGCAATAATGTTGGGAGTTAGAGCCTAGTAAGAGGTGATTCGGTCCTGAGGAGTCTGTTCTCATGAATAGATTCATATTGTTATCATGGTAGTGGGTTAGCTATTACAAGAGTGGGTTTGTCATAAAAGCCAGTTAGACCCGTCTCACCCTCTTTTGGCCTTCTGCCTTCTGCTTTTTGCTAAGGGATGATGCAGCATGAAGGCCCTAACTAGATGCCAGTGCCATGCCCTCAAACTTCTCAGCCTCCAGACTGTGAGCCAATAAATTTCTGTTTATTGTAAGTCACCTAGTCTGTGGCATTCTGTTAAAGCAGCATAAAGGAGACTAAGACATGGGGTATGCTGAGGAGTTGTGTAATCAAAAATCAGTGATCCAAATGGAGTCTGTCATCTACAACTGAGCTGGTATAGTATTACAATGCAATCCTAATGGATTTACATAGAATCCATCAAAATATCAGGATGCAGGAGTCAATGAGAACTGCAATGCCTCACTTCCTGGCAATTACCACTTATTACTGGTGCAATGCTTTTCCCTCTGTTATTCAACTTATTTCAATAAATAATATTAGGCGATCCTACAGGAGCAATCAATAGACCATTGTTTTATTGTCACAGCTTCATAGGATCAATATCTTGTTCTTTGGAGACATAGGTGAGAAACTCTGAATATGACACTAATAAAATCATATGTATTTATCATTTTAAAATTATACTTTTTATTCACTCTTCATCTTTAATGTCAGTAAGACTGTTAAAGGTGGTTCTGTCCTCTAAACTTTTATGACAGTTGCAACCACAAGGAACAAGTATCTGTTTCCCAATAGAGTAAACAAAATGTTTCATAATTTCTTGTGATTCTTCCTCAGTTGCTCTCATATAATTGACTTATTGACGTATTGATTATATGGATTTTCCCCCCTTTGGCTTTAAAGAGAAAATATAAATAAATAACTGAGATTTCATAATTTTATGAGATGACAGCAGAAAGCTGTGATAAAGTGGAAGGGTACTCTGTCACTTTCAATCTGAATTCTATCATTAATTCTCTCCTTCATTTGACCTTTCTTTCTCATAATTACAGTGACAATTGAATTTCAATCATGGTTATAAACTGGTGGCTTGTGAGCCCTACAACCCACAGAAATTGTATGTAATCAGAAGACATTATTATTGTTTTATTATTATTTAAATGACTTTTTACATAATATGCACCTTACATTTCACCACAGTCATCACCAATCCCTACTGCATCACCCAGGCTTGCTTTAGTCACTACATTTTATACCCAGCTCTTATGGTTTATCTGGATATTTACCATTTAGAAAAGATGGTTATGGTGCACAATTTATGATAATAGTAATACTATTGTTGCTATTTAATGAATTTTCACTGCATCATGCATAGTGCTAACAATTTTGCTCACATCAATTTCACCTCATTTCATACTTGCAGCAACCTTATGGAGTGATATTATTATTTATCTCTAATTTACTTATGAGGAATTAAATACACAGAGTCACGTTTTTTTCTATATAACTAGAAGTTGATGGAGTCGGGTTCAAACCTAACTCCAATAAACTCCAGGATCTGTATTCCTGATTATGAGTCATGCTTCCTTTCAGCTCTAACTTAATTGTTTCTAAATCTATTTCCATAAGACTGGACACAGTGACTCCCTTATTTGATAGATTAAATGAAGAAAAGATATCCACTTAACTGAGGAGTGAGGAGTGCTGGAGGAGAAATCTCAATTAATTTGGTCAGAAGTCTTTCATTCTGACCTTTTTTAGGCCCTGCCTGTGACTGGGGCAATCCTTTTATCCTGTCATCTCCATTTTTTCATCTGTAAAATGGGAGCCATACTCAATGCCCTTTACGGTTGCTGAGTGGATTAAATAGAAAAGCACTAGTACATATTCAGTCTACCGCCAATGCTTCAAGCCAACTTCAGATCACTTTGAATTTTAGTCTTGCTGAACTTTTTGACATTGCTGATGCTCTTGCTATATTTTTTTTTCAGATTTTTTTTTCCAGAATCACCGTCAGGATGATTCAGCCTTTTGAGTCTGCATAACTGGTACCAGTTCAATAAATTAAACCAAAAATTCATTCTTAAATGGACACCCAGAATAGATACCTAAATTCCAGTGATTTACTGGAAGGAGCTTCATGAGATTCAAGGAATGAGTCTAGAGTTAACTCTCTCTGCAGTCTCTGACTAAGCTTCTCTTGAGTCTGAGGAACAACTTATTAGGGTTGCATTATTTTCTTGCTTTTTTCCTTATTGAGGCACTTAGTGATTGTGAGTGCAAGAGGCTGGCCTATGTAGATGCCTACACATCAGCATACATACAGAGCCTTCATGGTGTTCCTTTTTGTTCTGCACAAAGCCATTTTCTCTCTAGGAAAGCAACATAAGACAGTCAACAAGAATGTGGGCTTTTCTGTCAACAGAAATGGTTTGGAGTCATCACTTACCAGCTATGAGATTTGGGGCTCTCACTGCAATCCCCATGTCTCAGATTCCTTATCTGTGCAATGGAGCAATAAATAAGACTGTGGTGAAGACTCTGTGTGAAGCACACACTGGTTTCTGACTTAATACATATTAGTGCTTAATATGTTAATTGCTGTATTATTTATATTATAACAATATATTTATTGGATAGATGAACAACACATACACTAAAAAAATTAAGAAGTAATTTTTTTGCTGTTGTTGCTAGCCACATCCTGAGAAAGTACTTATCTTCCTGTCCAAGTCTACATTCATGCCATTGCATTCTGGTGTCTGCTCCTTCCGCCTCCTGAAAATGGTCACTTACAGCTCACCAGAGCTTTTCTAAACATGACACCAGGGACCACCTCCCAATCTCATCAGCCCTGAGCATATCATCCCAATCTTCCAGTGATGTCTCTCTGTTCCTATGTCTAGTATCTTTTGTTGTATTTTCCTTCTTTCTGAAAGGCAATGTACTTAAGTACTGTATTACAATCTTCTTATTTTTTTTGTGGAAATGTTATGTGTTTGGCTTATACCAGTTTTACTAAAATCCAAGTATCTAAAAGATGGGAGCATTCTTTATTTTTTTACAGCTCCAATGCAGGGTTTTTCAACCTCAGCACTATCAATATTTTTACCAGATTTTTCTCTGTTGTAGTGACCAGTTGTTCTGTGTATGGTAGGATGCTTAACAATATCCCTGGGCTCTACCGAAGAGATGCTGATAGGATACCCGAGTCAGGGCAATCCACTCCAAACATTGACAAATGCCCCTCAGGGGCAAAAATCATCCCCCATTGAGAACTACAGCTCTAGTTAAGTCTTTGCTTCCAGTGAAAGTCTTTGCTTAGACAGAATGAAAACTTGCCCTGAGCTATTAACACTTTGGGAAAATTTTTCCCAATTTCTTTAGGTAGAACTTGGTTTTTAAGCATTTTCTAACATTTTATTTTACTTTTTAATTAATGAATTGTGTGTCATGACTTTGAGGCCTTGTTTAAAATTTAAAAAGCGAACAGTTTTGGTAATAAAACAGACCGTTTTCATTGCACAGTCAATAAATACACTCCATAGAGTACACTGAAGATAGTTCTGGAGGGAATCTTATACACAGCTGGAAATGACAAAAGTATGCCAGCATTGCAAACCCATGACCATGAGAAAAGCCTATTTCAGGAGACTCGGTGTGGGAAACTCAGAAAGAGCTCATGCTTCTCAATTCCAATATCTCCTCACACTGAATGAGAATGTGCTAAGGAGAGAAAAGAGCGAAGTACAGGAGTCAATGAGGAGGAATCACAGGTTCCTCACCCGTCCATGTACATCAGACAATTTCCTTCTTGAGCAAAATGAATTTTCTTCCTGGCAGAGGCATCCAGAAAGAAAGTATGTGTGAAAATCATTCTGCTTTCCCCTGTGGCATATCATCTATGACTGAGAGAGGTTTACAGATGTAAATACAAACTCATTATCTAATTCTAGACTAAATAAGCGGCCAGATACGAAGATATAAATTACCCCCTTTACCTTCTCAGTGGAGGGTGTTGAGAGGCAAACAGATTGCCCTTCTCTGTTCTCATTTTAAATGGGTCAGAGCATCGGTGGAACTAGATAATTCACTCCAATCCACTAGATGTAAGCACCTCATAAATTTCATAATCAGCACTAGCATTTTCCTTTTCATAAGCAGTATGTCTTCTGCAGCGTTAATTACATGACTGGTAATGGTCTCCCATTTTGAATCCCTGTTTTGGATGAAATATGGTCGGCCTGAAGCAACCCCCCCTAGGCAGGGCCCTTGGCAGCCACACATCAAAGGATTTCCTAAAGCCAAAGTAAGGAGCAAATATAAGAAGCAGCACCAAATGGAGGAGGGGCTGTGTGTGCATTGCATTTTGACTCTTAAAGTTAAACCAGGAAGGAAAATGTACATCTTGAGGTCCTTTAGAACCCATTTATTGGATTAGATTCAGCACAATCTTTTAAGTCTTATCTTAACTATTGTCTCTCTTGGTCAACCTTTTCTGATCTACTCCCCTACACTACATTCTTTCTCCTCTATACACCTTTGGCAATGTTCTTTCCTCTTTTGTATGCTCTGTAGTAACTCATCACTTTCCATCATGATTTAGCATACTGTATCATAATGACTTATTTTAGCATTTGTCTTTCTCACACCTACTTTGCTCCCATGTATGTGGCACATAGAAGGCATTTAAAACTATGTTCACTGAATGTTCACTGAATGGCCAGCTAAGGCACACTTCTAGGTAAGTGAACTCTGTCATGCCAACTCCTCCACTTCCCTGGCAACAATAGCGTAGACAGAATGGCGTTCACTGTCCAAAAAGACCTGGGTACAAATCCTGGTCCTGAAAACCTGAGCAATTCAATTTAGCTTTTCTGCCTCAATTTTCCCATTTGGAAAATAAGGAGTAAGTTACTGTTGGGGCTTAGAAAATGATACCCCAAAATATGGTACTTTGACATGCTGAGCTGAAGAAGGCTCAAAGTCTCTCTGACTGCCCCCCAACCATCCATCTATTGCAGAAACGAATGTAACCATACCTGAACAGACCTTTTCATAAGGTAAGGTCAGTCCCTCAGGATCATTCAAACTCCAAAGAGAACTACTTACTAGTTAATCTCACCCGGATCCATTCATTTTCTCTAGTAATCATTTATTGCCTCTCAAACAGAATTCCTCTTCTCACCCGCTCCCTGGTAACCTGCTTTGCCAGCATCCAAGCCCTCATTCTTTCTGTAACATCATGATGTTATATAAGTTTCTGAGCCCTGTTGGAGGCTGGGTAATACTTTATGAGTCTCCCCACATGTGCATATTAATAAATTTGTATCCCTTTTCTCCAATTAATTCAGCTTGTGTAAGCTGATTTTCCAGTGAACCTTCAGAGGGCAGAGGAGATGTTTTCCCTTGATCCCTACATTATCTAACCTATGAAGTTGTCATGTGGGACATTAAGCACAAGACAAGAATAACTTGGAGACAGGGGCTAGAAAACTTGTTAGTGGGATATCCTCAGGCAGGGCTGGGAAGCATGGAGCGGAACTCTGGAACGGACTTCACCACCTCCTAGAGATGAGACTTTAGGAGACTCATTTGATCTCTCTGTGTCTGTAACATGGTGATAAGATTACGTCCTTCACAGGGCTAATATGAAATGTGGATATGAAAGGGCTTGTGAAAAAATACAAATATATATTATTTGGTATAAAGTTTATTATAGTTGAGACAACAGCTCTGAAAGACTGATTTACTCGCAAGAATCCAGAAGAAGGTAGGGGAAAGAATCTAGAAATAGAACCTGAGCTATTAGGTATGAGAGAGAAATCAATATCGACTTCTTTTCAGGAAGTACAAATAGAAAAAAGAAAAAAAAAGAAGGAATCCAGGCAGAGGGAAGGAGGTGTATATGTAGCCTTGCTTAGAATAAAGTCCTTTCATTTCATTAAGTCCAAAGGATAAGGGAGCCAGTTTTCCCCTCTTTTTTCCCACTGGCAAACTCTGGGTTTGTTCTAACACTCTGTGTGATAACTGACAAGTCTTGATTAAACACAATCTTTAAAAGTAAAAAATGGAGCCAGGCACAGTGACTCATGCCTATAATACCAGCACTTTGGGAGGCCAAGGTGGGAGGATTGCTTGAGCCAAGGAGTTCAAGACCAGTCTGGGCAACAGAGCAAGACCTTGTATCTATAAGAAATCAAAAAATTAGCTGGGCATGGTGGCACATCCCTCTAGTCCCTTGAAGGATCACTTGAGGTCAGGAGTTTGAGGCTTCCAGAACTCCAAGATCAGAAATAAAGAGAAGGTTCAGCATAACAGAATCCAGATATTCAACAGGGTCCTTGGGATGTATTTCTCAGCACTGTCCTCCTCTGAGCTAGCTTTATATTCGAGTGGTCTCCCCATAAGAGGAGGCAAATGGCTGCTAAGAGCTTCAGGCCTTCTTCCCAGGACCACAGCCTCAGACCATCAGGGCTTTCTTTGAACCAGTTTGGTTTGGCAAGCCAAGTAAAAGGTGCAAGGTGAGGAGTGTTTCCTAAAGAAATTCTAGAAAGGCAAGAATCATAGGTTCACTCTCCAGAGACTTTTAAGTTTACAACTCACATTATTTTGGAAGTTTATAACTCATTTTTTTTCTTTGCATTCTCATGATAAAGTAATGCTCTCGGATCTAGCTTTATGATATGACCGAAATCTCGATTTTGCTAATGATGGCTTTTCCCATTGGTGGCTTTTCATGACAAGAAACCACATTCTCCAGATCATGTTCTTTCCTAATGTTCATCCTGGAGGCTCTTTGGGCTTCGAGATCTTCTAGGGGCTGAGGGCACAGGAACTCCTATTGACGAAGCCCCAGATGCCACACGATAAAGTCAGATTCCGAGGCTTGTAGTTTCTCTGGTTCTGGAATTAATTCACATGCTGCTTGTTTTATGCAGACTTACCTATTGTGCCCAGTGTCACGAACTGTACTGAAAACTCTTAACACCTTTTAAAACTCGATTCACTTTTGATGCCATGAGAAAGATTGGGCCAATAAATAAGAACTAGAATCCATTTGTGGTCCATTTTGCTAAAGTATATTAAATATCGCCTGCAATTTGAACTTGCCTTATAAAATGTTTACATGCCATTAAATAGTCCTCACATCCCTTGTGTAAATTAAGCAGGCTGTGATGTTCCTTATTTCAAGGAGTAGCACTACTTAAAGCTGTAAAATACTTTCATGCAATAAATCAAATACTTTGCTCCTAAAAGCAGGATTATAAATATAAACGGCAACAATACTGACCTCGGTGTCTGCACTTGAATTGCTTTGGAAAAAAGTGGCATAAAAAGAAATATTCTAATTTGGATGCTCAGTTCATTTGTTCACTGTACTTTGGGCATGTGTGTTCCTGGAAAATGTTGTTGTCTGCAGATAAGCTTTCCAAAACACACAACTATTCTTTATAAAGGGGACAGGTCCACAAAAATCCATTCAGTCTGGTACTAACATTCTAACCAGCAAGTTCCAGTGCATATAAGTAGGTCTCCTCGGTTGGAAGAGTTCCATAAAGAGCTTCCTGGTGGAGAAGTACTCAGAAGTCCCGCTTGCCTTCCAAGTGCCTTCCACACTTGCTTTTTATAAAGCCTCTTCCTTCTCCCTCAGCTGGGCCACCAATGGACTGTTTTCTTGCAAGTGCTCGAAGTTTAATGACGCTTAAGTGAGACACAGACCATTAACACAGTATCAACATTTATTTTTGGTTTCCACGGAAACAGATACCAGTCCATGGGCAACTTCTCTTCCAGTTTGAGCAATAGGATCCTTTGCTTGAACTAATATTCTATTTAGTTTCTTGGCAGGAGGGCAATGGCTGTGAGATTAATAAGCCATCATTAATAAAGTATGGTCAAAGATAGGAAGGAAGGAAGGAAGGAAGGAAGGAAGGAAGGAAGGAAGGAAGGAAGGAAGGAAGGAAGGAAGGAAGGAAGCAATCATTTATTTATTAAACAAAACCACACAGAAAAGGAGCTGGTTGGCAGGGCCAGACCTTGTGTGTGCACTGGGAAGGGCAGCTCAGTCTGTGCACTCACAATCCTTGCTCTGCCTGCTTCTCCATCTGGTCACCCTTGAGTTATCAGGCATAAATTTCCCAGCACCATCTATTTTGCTCCACAGGCCCAATTTTCTAACCTGTTCATCAGGTCTGCGGTGCTCTGGAGGAGCATGCCCTGTGTACTAATTGCATTTGGCTTTGTGACAAAGTGAGAGATTTTGTAGATGGCTAGAGAGCAAAAGTCATCATATCTTGACTTGGATTGATCTCGCAAACCTCGGGTACTAACAGTCTGGCTGTTTTGTATAAGCCTCTGCGTTCTTCCCAGTGACTTGACAAGCTGCTCCTTTCCCTTAGGGAAGGGCTGGCTCCAATGCTGAAGGAGTTTGGCAGAATAAAAGAAGGCATCAGGAGAAGTGTGCTCTGGTCTTGACTCAGAAGCTAATTAGTCTGTAACCTCTGTCAATCCCAATATTCTTCCTTTGCCTCCAAATAGTCACTTTAAAATAATTTGAAGAGTTACATTATATGGTGTCTGCAATGCCTTTGAATTAGGATATGCCATGCAAATATGCTTCTAAGTAATGATCTTGCCATGCAATACCCTGTCACTCAGCAGCATGGACCTCTTCAGTGACTTTCCATCACCCTCCATGGAATTGTCAGTCTTCACTTTGGTTTTCAATGTCTTCCCTAATCTTTCCTAATTATACATTGGTCAGGTTTCCTCTTTCTTCCAGTGTACTTTTTCTTCATCACCAAGCTGAATTTTTCCCCAAAGACTTTCTCCTCTCTCTCTCCCACTTTTATTCATTCCAAATAATTAGATCCCATGTAACTCCAAATGCTCAAATTCCATATTCCAGCTGCTATATTCTCCTTCAAGTTATATTAGTTTCCTATTGCTGCATATAAATGACCACAAATTTAACAGCTTGAAATGATACCCATTTATTAGTTCACAACTCTGGAGGTCAGAAGGTCTGGCATAGCATGGCTGGGTTCTCTGCTTAGAGTATGATATGACTAAAATCAAGGTATTGGACAAGCGGAGCCCTCATCCACAAACTCTAGAGAGAAATCCAGCTACAGCCTATACAGGCTGTTGCAAGAATTCAGTTCTTTGTGGTTACAAGACAGAGGTTTCCTGGCTGGCTATGAGCCTGGGGATGCTTAGCTTCTAGAGTCTGCCCACATTGCTTCTTGTGTGGCCCCACATTGCTTCCCATGTACTCCACTCCACTCCCAATCTTCAAAGTCAGCACTGGCATATTGAGTTCTTTCTAGGCTTCAGATCCTTCCAGCTCATTCTTCTGCTTTCAGCTGAAGAAAGTGTTCTGCTTTTAAAGGGGTCACCTGACTGGACCCAGCCCACCTGGATAAACTCCTCCACCTCCAGGTTAGCTGATTTGGGGCTTTAATGACATCTGCAAAATCCCTTCACAGCAGTTTCTAGATTCGTGTCAGATTAAATAACCAGGAGAGGGAAACCCCCTCGGGTCACCTTCCACTGTGGGAGCTTTTCTGTCCCCTCAATAAATCCGGCTTTCTTAAATAAATAAATAAATAAATCGCCAGGAGATGGGGATGTTGGGGGAGGAAGTATCTTTAGAATTCTGCCCACCCCACAAGTTATAACTGAGAAGCTGAAAACTGCCTGGTCACATACCAAACCACTTCTAGTGCCATCGGCTCTATGACCACAGAGAACTCTTCAAGACAGAAAGTGCTAGAGGACCACAAATCTGTACTTTTGTCTCTGGGCTACATTTAGAAAGGGATATTCTTTCTCTCTATCATGGCTTTCAGAACAGGAGGATGATAAGCACATTTTTTATGGTTGCACAAACACATATATGTATGTCAACATATTCAGGTATCTTTTACCACAGTGATACAGGGTATCTTTCACTCACACTTATGGAGGTATCAGAGTCACCTGGAGGGCTTGTTAGACCACATCTTATATCTGATTCAGTAGGTCTGGAGCAGGACCTAAGTATTTCCCAGGTGATACTGATGCTGCTTAATATACAAACTCCCCACATCTGCATCATCACTCTGTGAATGTTACATTTGGATATTTTACACACACACACAAACACACACACAGATGCACACACATACACTGTATTTGGATACTGAAGAATATTTTGTACATATTGTGTGTATCTATACACAAGAAATACTTGCAGTGCTTCCCACCCCCCAAAAATGTGCATTCCACTATTGCTAAACTCCATTCTGGTTTTGAATACTGTTTCTTTAGTCTACTCGACTGAAGTTACCTGCCCCCTCTTACACATTTGTAAACTTCAGCATTTCTACTCTCCCAAAGGACTTGTAATACCATAAGCATGGCTCTGTTCTTTCTCGTTTCACTTTCCTTTTAATGAGACCTTTAAACATTCTTTGTAGCAACGGCCTGCAACTCTTTCCTCCCCATCCTCCCTGCCGACTGGTTTCAAAAATTCTTTAGAAATTCCATATTCAGAGACAATGGAATGGTCCAGATTGTAGTTTCACTGCTGTGCCGATCTTCAGTTTTCTAATCTGCACAAAAGTAGGTATTAGTCTCTCCCCTGTTAGCTGCAATAGCAACAGAAACTTAACTCAATCTTCTCAAACAAAAATGTCCAGAGGGAGCAGTATCTCCCACAGATCCAACTCTAAGGAACCATGCCCTGAGGACCCAGTCTTGCTTACTCTCAACTTTGGGGGTGATTTCCTCAGGGTCCGCTTCATTCTCAGACAGCCTATCCCCAAGAAAGGACCTGAGAAGCTCCAGAATTGAATTCAGCTCAGTAACCCTACCGGAGAAAGGGTTTTTGTCATTGTTGTTGTTGCTGTCATTGTAGTTGTTTACTAACAGCTTCCACTAGAGTCCCAGGAATGTGTTTCATTGGCTAGACTTGGATCATATTTCTGACCCTGTACCAGGCATTGTGGTTGGGGGACTATTGCAATGATTAAGTGTATGCATGTATATGAAAGTGCTTTCAAACCTATATGTCCAATATCAGTGCAAGGTTTGATGGTGATGATGATGATGATGATGATCCTTCTGTATACAGTCAAGACAGTTATACCTTTATAGCTTTATTGCTTGACTCCTAAAATTAGAGGAGATTTTCAGTCATTCTTCCACATACTTTCACATTCTTCATGGTGCCTCCCAACTCTTGGCTGAATTTCCCAAACTGTCCCCCAGAAATCTTCCTTCCACTATACTTCTCCCTACTCCTCCTTTTAAAACCAATTACCCTCTTGTGGACACTAATATCCATAAAGCAAAAATACTGAAGACCAGTTTCTTGTCTGCAGAATTTCAAATACAGGTCAGGTGGAAAAATAAAGTATGTGCTTTCTTTCTTTCTTTTTTTTTTTTTTTTTTTTGAGTTGGCATCTCACTTTGTCACCCAGACTGGAGTGCAGTGGCATGCTCCCGGCCACCGCAGCCTCGACCTGCTGGGCTCCGGCGATTCTTCCTCCTCAGCCTTCCAAGTAGCTGGAACTACAGGTGTGCGCTACCACACCCGGCTAATTTTTTGATTTATTGTATAGATGAGATCTCACCAAGTTGCCCAGGCAGGTCTCGAACCCGCGGGCTCAGGCCATCTACTCACCTCAGCCTCCCAAAGTGCGGGATTACAGGCTGAGCCACCAAGCCCGGCAAGTATGTGCTTTCTAAGATAATGTTTAAGGTAAAGGAAAATAAATCCCCAATATAGCAGCATTCCCATAGTTTCATTGCTAATAAGGGAGAGGCCAAGAAATGCCGCTTTTCTGTTGACATTCCTGTAGACAAGTTGGCCACCGATGTGTCCCCTGTATAAGTAACCACCAACCTAACCTCTCCCATATAATTCTTTGTAGATGCTATCCCAGTCTCCCATAAATTGTAAAATTATTAATTGTCATTTTAAATCCACTGATAATACTAAGACACTAATTTTCTGGAGGACACAGCATCAAGACTGGAGATCATCTAAACAGAGCTTGATCTATTTCTATTTTTTCTAATGCAAGCAACTAGAAATAACTAGATCAACACATGGATGCTTTTTAATCCTCAAAGTAATTTAAATGAAAATGTGGGGACTTCCTCTACTTAATAGAACTCAAGACACTTTACTAATAAATCATCTTTTATAATATATTTAACAATTTTAGGTGCTATGTATTCATTATCTTATATCACACTTAGAAGGTAAATGGGACAGATCTTACCTTTTTTTCTAGTGCTTAACAGGAGAGGAAACTGGGACTTGGAAAGTTTACCTGTCTTCAGTCTGTAACTGCACAATCCAAATACTAGCACCTAGACTCATAGGGCTATTGATCACTTGAAAAATGGCTAGTGCAACTGGAAACTGGATTTTTAATTGCATTTAATTTAACTAACTTAAATTTTAAAATGTGGCTAGTGGCTACCATATTGGACAGCACAGGTCCATATCTACAAAGTAACAAAGAAGGACTCAAACCAAGGTCTGCTGACTTCAAATCCATTGTTCCTGGAGTATCCCCGCTTGCTCAAGATAAGCTCGTGGGTCTCCAAATGTCTAAATTGCCAATGTGTCCCCATAGCCAGAGAACTCAACTGTATAGTTTTTAAAGTAGTGCATGAGTTACTCTTGATAAAAATTCTAAGGCCCATAATTCCACCAGTGAAGCAGACCAAAAGAGCTGAAGCTACAACCCAAATCATCCACCATAAAAGTCCTCATTGCCCATGAATCCCCTCAGCCTCTCAAATTTCCAGAGTTGATGATTCTAATTCCTTTCTTAATAATCCGTGTCCTGACAAGCATAACACAGAACTCTCTGGGATTTATTTCTTACTATCTTGGCACTGAAAAAGCTATCTTGGGAGATATTCTTGATGAAAGAATAAAAAAGTCATTGCCCTAATTTCCCACAGTGTGAGATATGAAGACCACTGCCTGTATACATTTATTATTGATAATTATTTCAGAACCAATCTCAAGTGATTATTGCAAAGAAGAGAAATTACACGTGGATCTTGATAACAGCTGACTTTCAACAGCCAAGAGGATGGTTGGAGAAAATTATCAGGTGTAAGTGGACACAAATGGACCCTCTGCTTCACCCAAAGAAACCTGTGTAGGAAAGGAAAGAGGAGACAAATCATCTCAGTGTAGTGACATGTCTCAGTGCTTTCCTGGTGAAACATGGACATCTCATTGCATAAAGTGTCTGAGAAAAGGCAATGAAGTCAATTAAGGATCAAGTTTTACTAGGATTCCTGGAGAAATACAGAAGACTTATTCTAAGAATGAAAGGGTTAGGATAATGCCAGCCTCTGGATGATGGGGACCTGACCTGAAATCCTTTCTTGACTTCCATCAATATGCTAAAAATATTCTCCTAAAATGAAATATGATGGGACAGCATTTTTCATTTGGGTTAGATTCTAAAGTAATAGTTGATACCCTTGTTAATCCCCTAAATGATCCACAAAGAACAGTTTTTATGATTTTGTATTTGTAGACATGTAGAAGTATATATTTATACTGGCGGTGCCAAAAAATATGTATACATTTTAAGTATGGCAGTCACTCAATGTTGTTAATAAAATGAATGCTAGCATCACCATGCAACAGGCAGGACCATCAAAGAAAATGGCAGAAGTACAGCTGAGCAAACGTCATACTACACATTACTACCATGATTGAATTCAACTTCAAAAAGTAATACATAGATAGCATCTCTTAAGACATGTATACATTTTTGGCACCTCCTCTATATAAAACAAAAGTTGTCCATACAATATCTATAC
The DNA here is from genome assembly GCF_000164805.1 of Carlito syrichta. NCBI lineage: Eukaryota > Metazoa > Chordata > Mammalia > Primates > Tarsiidae > Carlito > Carlito syrichta. The sequence goes on from NW_007258428.1 coordinate 950,043, forward strand.
ATACACATACACACATCACACACACACACATACACACACCACACACACACACACACACACACACACACACACTCACACACTCACACATATGTGTAGTTGTCTAAGCCTGACTTGGACTTGAATTCCTGGGCTCAAGGGATCCTCTCACCTCAGCCTCCCAAGAAGCTGGAACTACAGGCACATGCCACTTATCCCAGCTCACAAAATATATTCATTCAATATTTTTAATTAATTACTGTGTTTTTGTGTTTTTCTCTTTCTTTTCTTTCTTCCTTTTTTTTTTTTTTTTTTTTTTGCATTATTTAGCCAAGTACATCAACTTGCTTTCACAAAAGTTAAATGTGTAGATGATGAAATGCTAAGCTGTTTTCTTGGCTCTGAGTGATGCTTAATTTTTATAATGGGATGTTAATAATTATAAACAGTGACCTCAGTGCTGTTCTTCTGAAAATCTGTCCTCAGCTTTTAGGACAGAAGACAAACATCCCCAAGAATATTCCCTAGAATATTCTTGGAGGACATGAGAGACATTATACTGAATACCAAAAGAGCTGAAGGCAGAGAGTATGGAGCTGACAGTACTGAGAGCTTAACATGTGTCAGGAACTGTTCTTTATAGTTTATATATACTATCTCACTTAATGATACCAGTATAGTCAGACCAGTAGTTGGCCTTGTAGCTTGTGGTTGACCTTCATTGGACTGGAGGCATGGTGAGGCCAGGCAGAGGAGTTAGACATATTGAAATTGTGGGTAATGATGGGAGAAAATGGAATGGCAGACAAAACTTTGCATTAAGTTCTAAAAATATCACTGTAGATGTGAATTTTGGAGATAGATGTACAATCCACTGAAAGGGAAACGTTGGAGTGAAGTTTAAATGGGAAATGTTACATATAAGTGGCAAAGAATGATATAAAAGTAGCCATGCAGTTCATGAGACAGTGAAGGGAGGCACAACCTCCTTTGGAGAAGGTATTAGAGAAGGTTACATCATGTGAAGAATTTCAGACTTCAATCAATGCAGAGAGTAATTGAGAAGGTTGATAATACATTACATTTATTATAGACTTCTCTTATCTTGCCAATAGGCAATTCCCATAGAATTGGAGTCATATTTGGCCCAGAAGCCTCCTGTAGAGCCTTTTCTGCCCTCGTAGGTATCAATAGATATTTGGGGAGTGAGTAAATGAGTGAGTCCATTAGCTGAATGTGAGTTACACAAGATATTTTAAATGGTTGGCAGAAGGATGGATTTAAATAAAAGCCAAACCAGAGGCTACATAGAGTTATGGGCAGAGGTTAGTAACGATGTTGGATGGATAAGTGGATGAGAGTGGGAGAAATTATGTGGGAATGTTTTATTAGGGAAAGAGCCTTGAGGATTGGGCTGACCAACATTCTTCCACCAAAGAATCCTCTTTAAAAGTTGACTGTAGGATTGTTGATGCTGTTAGTTGCATCACCTTAATTTATTAGTGGGGAGGAACTTCAGAGATTATCTGGTTAGTTCTTAATTTACAATAGGAAAGCAATTAGGCTCAAGGAATTGAATGACCATTACTCCTTCCATTACTGTTAGCTACTATCTATTGAACACTTACAATGACCCATGCATGGTACAATATTCATTTTATTATCCATGCAGTACAGAATTTTATTATCATCTTATTTTACAAATGAGAAAAATAAGATTCAAAGTGACAAGGCAATTACACATCTAGGGAACATTAGAATTATGGTTATCCTTGACCTGTCTTTAAGTATGGCCCAAAGTTTTAGTTTGGAGCTGAAACTCATTCCCCCACCTCAGTCCTCTTTCCTTTCTACGTTGATGCCTCCATGCAAGGCTAGGCCTAGGACCTCTTCAGTACTGTCTGAGTGAGATGGCATGTTCTATTGTAGATTCTACTTATGTTTAGGGTTGAAAAACAGAATGGTATAAACCTTTAGAGGGAGACAAATAATTAAAGACAAACTCTCAGGGAGTTGTGGAGGAGGTCCCTTCAATATGGGGATATGAAGGTAAATTTCTAGAACTTATTCAAACACCTGATTGGACAGAAACTGCCCAAGAATTCCAAGAGCTATCATAGAGCAGTGAGTTTTCTTCTATATGAGGTAGAAGACTTGTATGCATACATGAGTCAAGGTGGTGAGATGCCTCTATGCACATAGATGGATTTGACCACATCTTGAGCTACCTGCAGGGTTACAGACCTAATGAAAACATTCTGCAAAGGCTTTGGGAACTAACCCCTGTTAACCACTGGGAATTTGCCAACCAATTGTCTCCTGCTCAGTGATCTGGTTAATTATATCGGTGCAGTCTGTACTAAAGGAGGCCATTATGATGACCCCTAAAAATCTAATCTGTAATATCACCTTCTGAGATTGTGAATGGCAAGTTTTTATTTAATACAAGAAGAAGGGAGAGAAGAAGAAGTAGATGAGTGCCATGGCAATGCTGTTATCAGAGTTAGAGCAAAACAAGACAGTTTGGCTGTGGTATTCATATTTTTCCTGAAGTACCAGAAAATGTGAATGCCATGCTCTTATTGTTTGATGGAGTTAGTGAGTGCTCCCTGAAGTGTGGGTGACATCCATTTTTTAATTCCATAATGTTATCTGTAACTGACATGTGATTATAACACCGCAATTCTCTTTAATGCAGTCTGTAAAAACACATTGATTTTATAGCTCCCCAAACCGATTACATTAATATCTGTGCATAATTAGTTTACACATTACTAAATTACTGACAGATTAAAAGTGAAATAGTGCAGTTCATACTCAGCCGCATAACTGCCAGAAAGGAAATTAATATGGATTCAAATGGTCCTCAGAGACCTACATTGAAATAGCAGAAATCTATAAAGGCTGCTTGCATTAGGAAATTTCTATCAGCAACATGTTTGTGGTTGATGCTTTCCTATGTCTGCTAATATGAGCTGAGTGGTACAGGAAATGATATGGGAATGATGCTTTGGCTTTTACCAACTCAAGATAGTGTTTATTAAAAAGCAACTTCTTAATTGTGGTATTTGATGCCCAGGAAAGGCAAACTTTCAAGTTGTAAATGAAACTTTGGCCTTCCCTTGCTTTTCCTAATGACCTAAGTTCTAGGGTTGGAACTGTTGAGTTCTCTGACAACCCCTTCTCAGAGCAGTGGTGCATGTTTTATGGTCTCTGCAGCCCCCACTAGACACACACATATTGGATTTGTCTCCAGAAATTCATCTTCATTCTGCATCTCCAAAATGACCGGTGATGTTTGTGTAATTGTGGGGCAGGGTTCTAGGAATGGGAAGGGTAGAGTAGACTTGTATCAGTCCTTAGAATAAGCCTGATTTCTGATAAACAGGTTGGTAAACTAAATCTTTTTCTTTTTTTTCTTCTTTAACTCCTCATACTCAAATGTTGCTGCCCTTTGAACTGCAAATCATTTGCCCAACTATAGGAGTTCGAAGGTGAATTATTTTTTTTCATCTGTCTGATAAGATACTACATGTGAACTCCTTCCATAGGAAAGATCCTTGAGTTCTAAAGAATGGATGTTGGTTATGAATTAAGTTAAAAATGTGAAACAGTCACCAGCAACCATCAGGGTTAAGACCCAACATTTGTTGAATACCTGCTGTGTTCCAGATACTCTATGAGGTATTTTATATAGGTTCTTACCACTGTAACCATCACAGCAGTTCTGTGAAGGAGATATCATTGTCTCCACTTTATTAACGATGAAAGTTGCTTAGAGTAGTATAAAAGCAGACCAACTTTACACAGTAAAATAAGAGAGTCAGGTTTTACATTCTTTCTATTTGCCTCCAAAGCTCAAGTAGGAAATGAAAAGATAGACCAAAAGGGAAGAGGAAGATTCTGGAGGTGCTAGTGATGTCCATAAGCCCAGCAAAATGACTTCTCTCTTTGAAACTTGGGTTTTAAGAATCTCTTTCTTAATATTCAAAACATGCTGTCATATATTGTCATCTTTATCATCATATTAGTTATTTGCTGTGTAACAAATGACCCCAACATTTAGTAGCTAAAAACAATATGCACTATCTCAGTTTCCATGGGTCAGAAATTTAGATGTAGCTTAACAGGGTCCTCTAGTTCAAGGTTTGTCACAAGACTGCAGTCAAGGTGCCAGCCAGGGCTGCTATTGTCTCAAGACCTGACTGGAGAAGAGACACTGCCAGACTCACTCAGTGGTTGTTGGCAGGATTCAGCTTGTCACAGGCTCTTGGACTGTGGGCTGCTCTCGGCTCCTTGCAAATGGGCCTTTCAATTAGGCAGCTCATAATATGACAGCTTGCTTCATCAAAATAAGCAAGCAAGTATGCATGAGTGAGAGAGAACAAGATGCAAAAGATACAAGATGAAAGTCACAGTCTTTGAAACCTAATCTCACAAGTGACATCCCACCATTTTTGCTTTATTCTGTTTGTTCAGAGAAAGCCGCTAAGTCCAGTCAAACTTGAGGGTGTAAATACCAGAAAGTAGAGATCACTGGAGCAAGATTAGAAGCTGCCTACACAACCATGAATTCATTTATTCACGATATAGGTTTATTTATTTTTCAACAAATAGTTATTGATTCCCTACTACACATCAAATTTTATATTTGGAACTATGGATAATACTGGCAAGAAAATAAATGCCACTACCAAAATTTCCATTAATAATAGTACTTATTGGGAGGCTGAGGCGAGAGGATTGCCTGAGCCCGCGGGTTCAAGACCAGCCCGGGCAACTAGGTGAGACCGGGTCTCTTCAATAAATCAAAAATTAGCTGGGCGTGGTAGCTTGCACCTGTAGTTCCGGCTACTTGGAAGGCTGAGGCAGAAGGATCACAGGAGCCCAGCAGGTCGAGGTTGCAGTGACCGGGAGCGTGCCACTGCCCTCCAACCTGGGTGACAGAGTGAGACTTCAACTCAAATAAAATAAAATAAAATAAAATAAAAATAATAGTGCTTAATATGTACCAAGTAACATTATAAGTTCTTTGTATGTATCAGCTTCCTTAATCCTCAGAACAATCCTATTAAGCAAATACTATTATCGTCCCCAATTTGCAAATGAAAATAACTGAGGCACAGAAATGTTAGGTAAATTTGAAAGGTCACACAGTTGGCAAGTGGCAGAACATGAATTCAGTCCCAGACTGTGCACATCCTGATCCTGTTCTTTTCTTACCTCTAAGCTATATCCCTTTACTCATTTTAATATTATCTGAGGGGAATTTGCAAAATGTAGATTGAAGCTGACTGGCAATAGCAGCAGAGAAATTAGTTTCAGGTTATTTCAGAAGCCCAGGTAGAGGAATGGGGGCTGGGAATAAGGTGGTGGCAGGGGACAGGGAGGGTTGAGAGTGTTGTTGAAATGAATGTCAAATGAGAAAAAACAGAATTCTCTAAAGAACTGGAAGCTGGGTTGTAGGAGAAGACAGAATGAAGCATGGCATGTAGGTGTTTGTCATTAACGGGGAAACATGTGAAGAGACTGGCCTCTGAGAGCAGACTAGTCATTTCCTCTGCAATAGGTGAGAAGGATAGGGAATGTTATCTTCTACTTTCCTCATAGAAAGATGGGGAAATTGATGCCCAGGTAGACCAAGTTACTTTCTAACAATCACATGATCAATAGAACCAAAGAGATTGCTTGGACTTCTTGGTTCACATTTCCTAATCAGTGGAACTCATCAGTAGAACAAAAGACTTCACTAATGTCCACTCATGACTGGTAGTCATCAGTGCTGTTTACCAAATACTTATCTTTTTTTCTTCCAGGAACTTGGCAGGATTACACCTTCTTGCCTTCTTTGAAGTTAGGATAGCCATGAGATTTGCTCTGGCCAATGAAATGCAAGTGAAAGTAGCGGGTATCACTTCCAAATGGAAGCTTAAGAGTCAGTGTCTGACTTACCTTGCTCCTCCCACTGCTACTGTGATCACTGGAGCACATGTTGAGATGGAGCTTATTTAGCTGGGACCTCTGAGTGATTAATATGAGTTGAGTACTCTGTTAAATTGCACTAAGCATGTAACATGAAGGACAAATGAACTTTGATTGGGTTAAGCCAATGAGCTTTGGGGGCTATATTTGAGTTCCCAAAGAAACAGAAACATATGTATATATGCATATGTGTTACATGAGAGAGAAAGAGAGAGGAAATGATTTCGTTTAAGAAATTGGCTCATGCAATTATTGCAGTCGGCAGCTCTGAAATTTGTAAGGCAAGCAAGTAGGGCTGGAAGTTCCAGCAGAGGTCAATGCTGCTATCTTGAGTCTGAAGGTGGTCTGATGTAGAATTCCTTCCTTGTCGTGAGACCCCAGTCTTTTGTCATATAAGGCTTCAACTGATTGAATGAGGCCCGTCCACATTATGGACCTGGTGTTTGACCAAACACCTGAACACCATAGCCTACCCAAGTTGACATGTAAAATTAACCATCACAGGGCCTGTTTGTTACTGCAGCACTACCCTGTCCCTCTTGATGAATACTGGCTCCTATGCCTCGCCTCCTCCAAGGGAAATTGAGTTTAAACTCAGCAAACACTGACATTAGCAGACTCTGAATTTTAAGGTGCTAATTTAGCTCTTCCTTAAAAAAAATATGGTATTCCATTTGCCCTTGTCCATGGAATTCTGGAAGGATACTGGAGAATCACAGCCATATTCTAAACAGGAGACAGATATACAGATGCCAGTTGCTCTGGTCACAAAATCCAAGTACTCTCTAAAAATGATAAACTGACATCCCAAATAGTAAGTGAGCAGTCTGAGAGCCATCTGCTAAAGAGCACTTAGTTTATAAATGGGTTAACAAGGATGTAGGTTCTCAGGAGAGTGTTAATGAAATAGTCATAGAAAGGATGTTCCAAATTATCTCACCTGACTGTGGTTGCCATGGAAACTCATTCCTCTTATTTGTATTTCTCTTCTGTCTCCCAAATAACTAATAGTAATAATTTGACCCGTTATTTAAAAAGACAAAGAATGGACCATGTGAACCCAGGCAAGAAATGAAAAGTGAAAGTGAGAGAAGAGAGTGTTAAATAGAAAAATGAATGCATCACTGACACAGTTTCAATTAGCTGATAGGTTATTTCCTTCTCTGAGATATATAAGTTTGGTAGTTTGGCATTGCAGAGAAAGTGCAGGAAAGTCTTATGATATAAGAAGAATGGTGTTATTTTCTTCAAGACTAAGGTCTTGAATGACTCCTTCTCAGGAGAGAGTTATACATCCAAATAGATGTATAAATAGGCTTCTACCTCCAAGCTATACACACGTCCTTATCCATGACCACTCCCTCCCTGATTCCACATCAACACACCCCTATCTAATTACATCTTTCTTGATGTCAGCATGTATGACTTGGATAGTAAGTTTCTAAACTAATAGGTCTTGGGTGTTTGAGGTCATAGACTCCCTTGAGAATTTCACAAAATCAGCCATCTCCTTTAAAAATGCACACAAGCACATTCATGCAGAATTTGTCAATCTCACAAGGTTTATGAAGTTCTTGAAATCCATTCAAGTTGAGAATCATTGTCTTATAGGAAAGAAAATTGTGCAGATATGCAGTTGTTGGACCAAAGGGCGTTAAGGATCATTTTATTTTTGGCAAATTGCTTTCACCTTGTTTTGAGACTATTTTCCTACCTTAACAAACACAATTGGTTTTTGTGGGGGAGAGGTAATGAGTTCAAACTCTTAATGCACTACAAGGAACATTAATCAGAGCAGTAATTGCAACATTGCAAAGGACAGCAGATGATGGAGGTGTACTCAGTTGGGCTGTAGATGAACTAGGCCTGGCAAAGATGACCTACAAGTGCTCTGGGGACTAAGCCCTCTTATTTGTCTCTCCCCTACTCCTTACAATGTATCTGCTCTTCCTTAAAGTAGATTGTAGAGACAAGCTTTGATTAATTGGGTTGCATATTTTCATATCTTAGAACAATGGTAGAATGACATAAATGATATGTAACAAAGTTTTAGTAAGGGGAAGGGAAAGAAACTAGCAGTTATTAAGACTCTGCATCACAGTAGGGATGCATAACATTTTATTTCAACCCCCACCTCAGCCTAAGAAATAGGTTGATTTTTCTCCATTTTATTGATTAAGAAATTGGATTTTGAAAAGTGAAGTAATTCATTCCAACTCACTTGACTTCTATGTGCAAGGAGTGGGATTTGAATTGAGATGGTTCTAGGTTCCATTCTTATGTGTCATTATACCACACTTCCTCTAGAAGACGAGGTATTGGCATGGAAAGGTGCTTTCATGGGGCAAGGCAAGCTTCTTTTTTTTATTATAAAGATGGGAGGTACAATTCAGGGTTAAGTATACAAACGTTGATTATGCAGGTACCCTTGTGAATGAGGTATGCCCCTCCCTCCCCTAGCAGTTTCTCTCAACTGCCAATCCCACCTCCCTCCCCTGATAGTTTCCCATTACTGTCAATTCCTTTCTTACGGTATTATAATTGTTCAAAGTACACTTCTTTAGAGTCATTCTGGAAAGGGCTGCAGACACGAAGACAGAAAGTGAGTGGAAAGTCATTGTGTTAGGAATTCCTCTTAATGGTGTGTGCAGTGGTTAGAACACCAGACTGGAAGCCCAACAAAAGGAGGCCCTTTGGCCTAGCACCACACGTGGCTAATAATTAGGATTCAAATATTGATTATGAGCATTTCTGTTTCATATAGAAGCTTCCACTGCCAGAATTACCATATCAGGATGCACTGCAGTCTTGAGGCTAGAGATATGGGACAAAGTTGATCTTTGTCTCACTGAGTTGCGCCAGGGACAGTACCTGAGATCCACTGGTCATATGAATTAAACCCAAATGTTCTCCCCAGCTAGCTAGTTGTGACATCACCCACAACAGCTTGAGAAGAAGATCCAAGATTTTCCATATTTTCAAGAGCTGCAGCTTAATTTACTTAACGTGTATTTTTTAAAACAATTTCCCCTTATTATAAGAGTTGTATTGTTCAATTTTTAAACTAGCTTCCAACATATGAAATTGAGTATTTTACATAAGGTAGTCATATTTATGGTTTCTGTCTAAAACAGAATTCTAGAACCATTCAACCAGTGTTCCCTACACACATGGGACCAGAAACTAACAATGGTCATTCCACTGAACTAGAGCATGAATACTTCAGTTTTCCACAGTCTTCTTCACTCTCTACTGCCTCTTAAATTCAGTCCACACCTCTCATTTACATTGACTATTGGAAATGAGAAGAATTTGAATCCACTTTTCTTGGCTCTCAGTCTTACCTTCTAAAAAAAGAAAACAAACATTTCAAATTACTTCATCAGAAAGAAGGGACATTTGTAAAGTTCAGTTATACACAGAAAAAAAACAGTTATTTGATATGTTTCTATCACTTACTTTCTTTCTGGTTTAACCCAGAAGGAGGGAATGAACAGCTACAATATAAAGGCTGTTCTTAACACTCATAATGTCAAGCATAAGCAATTATATTTCACTTTACAAAATATGCCCAAATAAATTGTGATTGAATAACTAAAATATTTATAAAGGCATAGAGAAAAGGCCCGCCCCCCCCCCCAAAAAAAAATAGACCTACATTACACTTTTGTCTTGCTGGATGGCAAGAAGTTTCTGTTTTATGCAATTCTGTAGCATCTGAGTTTATTACAAAGAACATCAGCAATTCCTTAAAAGTTATGAGAAAAGTTGAAACGACTTCCTGTTAAAAATGGCAGTAGAAAAATATCTAGACCTGCTGTCATCTCTGAAATTAACCAAGAACAAGAAGAAGAAGAAAAAAACAGAAAGAATCTCCACTTCTATGAGACTGCTACTCCAGAGAGGATCCCTAGGTCCCTGGAAGAGGAGGAGGAGGAAGAATGAGGTGGGTACCAGAAGAGAAGCCAATCCTCTGCAAACCTGGAATGGAAGAAAGAGAACCCAGGCTTTGTCAAAGTAGGGAACACACAGACACACACACACACACACACACACACACACACACACACACACACACACAGTAATATTTGTTTAATAGAGAATATATTAGAAGCAAAACAAATATATTAAGATGACAAAGTTCTCATCTCTAAATAGTAACATTTTTATTTTGCTTTCATTTAGAGATTTTATTTATTTATTTATTTATTTATTAGCAAAATGGTGTCATACCACATATGCTGCCTTTAAACGTTTTTTCATTTGGCAAAATATTGCAATTGTTAAGAAACAATATTTCCTATAGGTACATCTTAAATAATTGTTCAGTCTTCTGTTCTTGTATATGCAGAGTGGTTTTTTTTTACTGTGCTAAATATCAAAAATAGTTCACATCTTGATAGTTAGATCTTATTTATATTCATAGTTATTTCCTTAGCAAGAAATTCTAGAAGTGGCATGCTGGACTAACAATCATGCCCATATTAAAGCTATTTTCTGTAAAGAGCTGAATCCATTTATATTCTAGTCAGCAGTGTGTGAGAATTCCCATTCTCACACATCCTCACTATCACTGACTATTAAAAATGTTTAAATGATTTTGGGGTGGGTAAATTATTTGTTATTTAATTTTTTTTTCTTTTGTGAACTATTGGTGCTCATCTTTTTCTTATTGAATCGTTAAAACAATTTACATATTGAGTATATTAACCCTTTGTTCATTAAACACATCTATATTTAAATATGTTATCCACTTTGTTCTTTCTTCTTAGTCATAATTTTTGGTATGTTTTGATGTGCAGACATTTGTAGTATTAATGTAAAAACTTTAATAGTTTATTTTATTATTATTGCCTTAAGAGTCATGCTTATCTAGTTCAATATTGTATAAATATCCACCTCCATATTCTTAGAGAATAATTGTTTCCCTTTTTAAGCTTATAAATATATTGCATCTAAAATTTATTCTTTTACTTGTATGACTCAGAGACTACATTTCCTCTGTTCTCCTAAGTATATAGTCAGTTTACAATACCAAAATTATTTAACAATATATTACATCTTTCTCTGATTTTAAATGTCACTTTTATTATACACTGACTTCTTATATTTACTTGGGAATATTTCTGGGATTTCTATTCTGTTTCATTGATCCTATACTGACACTATACTGCTTTAAATGTAACTTTACAAAATATTTTTATTGGTGATAAGAGAAATTCTCTCTTAGTACTCTTCTTTCCCAAACATTCTTGATTATTCTTATTCATCTATCCTTCCTCATAAATGTTAGGATTCTTTTACAAAGTGAAAAAAATCATGAAAAATCTAGATTCATTTATAGTCTAATTTGGAGAGGGTGTAATTATCAGTGTAATTAAATGATCTTTTTTGTGGCTCTGAAAAAAGTGTCGTGTTTTTCTTCAAAAATCATATATGTTGGACAGATGTTTCTTTAAATATAGAAAAGAAATATTCTTCTCTTGAATACTCTTCAATGTCAGATAAATTGTGAATATAAATTGTAGTAGTTTTAGATTTCTCTTTTTTTCACAAGTTTTCTTGTAGCAAGTCAGGCAGAAGAAGTGGCAGATACCCACTGGAAAGACTAGTAAGAGAACATGAAGTTTTATTTAGAAAAGAAAAATTTTAACTCATAAAAAGGCCTGGAAAGAGATCCCATTGTAGCCGACAACTACCTGTACAATACTTTGTTCTTAGGATGTGGTTGTCTGGCCCTCCTCCTTTCTTCTTGCTATGCTCCAAAGAGCAAATGTTTGGTATTTAGAAGTCTTTTTTTCTTTTGACTTGAAAAGACGTACATCAATGATTTTACCATCGCTTTGAAAACTAATCTTCTAAGGCTAGAGAAGAAATAGTTCTAAAAAAAAAACCAAATTAAATTGTACTTTTTTTAAAGATTTTATTATTTCGGCTGTTACTCAAGAATGGTGAGAAAGTTTTATAGATTCGTGAAAAAGAGATGTAGCATTTCTTCCACAAACTATCAAAAGTAGTTAATCTATTTAAATCGTAACATGATACTTTCATAATTGTGTGGATGTGTGTAGAGGGGTGGGGGCACAGTAGTTTTGAATTGATAAAACCAGTGGGAAACCTTCTAAGATATAGATAAAGATATGTCACATGTTAAAAAAATATATATCACACATGATATCATTATATCCTGTAGTCAAAATATATTATTAAAAATCACAATAATACCATTGAGAATAAAATGATTGAGAGCGCAACCTTCAGTTTTAACATTCACGTTTTCACTGTTATTTTAGAATAGATTCAATTAAAATGCAAACTTACTCAGCCAAGGGTGCTGGGTTAGCATTAAACCAAATGCTAAAAGTTCTTAAGTTGCATTTTATTTGTCCAGTTTAAGAAAATTCAGAGCCGGGCTCGGTGGCTCAGCCTGTAATCCCGCGCCTTGGAAGGCTGAGGTGAGTGGATTGCCTGAGCCCACGGGTTCGAGACCCGCCTGGGCAACTTGGTGAGACCTCATCTCCACAATAAATAAAAAATTAACTGGGCATGGTAGCGCGTGTTTGTAATTCCAGCTACTTGGAAGGCTGAGGCGGAAGAATCGCCGGAGCCCAGTAGGTCAAGGCTGCGGTGGCCAGGAGTGGCCACTGCACTCCAGTCTGGGAGACAGAGTGAGACTCCACTGCACTCCGGTCTGGGCGACAGAGTGAGACTCCACTGCACTCCAGTCTGGGCGACAGAGTGAGACTCCAACTCAAAAAAAAATCAGAAATGTAAGAGAAGGTTGAAGTCTTAATCCTACCAAAATAATGCAAGTCTGACTCATTTTTTAAATATCATTTTTTACATATCAACATGAGGACAGATGCCCTCTTGACTCTTCCTTGGGATGACCAGCCTTTCTGTTCATTCTCTCTCTCTGAGTGAGGGTGGATATCTGACTATATGAAATGTACATGAACAAATGTCAGGCATGTACATCGAATGATTCTTTTTTCAGTCTAATAATGATGTCTCATACAGCATTTACAGGATCATCTTCTGTTTACTTAAATCTTGAAATGACCTAGCAACAAAGGGATGATGTTTAAAACATTTTGGCAACCATAGCGATGCATTTGCAACCAAAGTAACAAACTGAACTGATTAGATTTCCCCACTAAGAGACGGTTGTGTTAGCATAGCAGACTTCCTGGAATGTGCCCATATTTGAAAGAAACAATTTTCTACAAGGTCCCTACATCAGATTTTTAAAAAAATAAATATAGAGAAGAAAAGGACCCCGCTGTAATTTTTCTCTTATGTTTACAGGTACCACTGGTTCTGAAAGTGGAACAGATATGCAAATAGGAAACACCATCACTGAATTTGTTTCAGACGTTCGTTCATTCTCTGTTTATAGAACTACAGTATTCATTTGTTGTACCTGGTGGCTATTAACTGCTCTAATTGTGCTGTAGAGTCGTTAACAAGTTTGTTGAAGTTGCACATAATTTTAAAGGAGTTAATTGAATACTAATCCAATGCACAGCACAAAAATTATTTGAACCATTCCAAGGAAAGCTGAAAATCCCACCAGCTGCCTTGGTCCTAGTAAATCCCTACCCCTGTGAAACTGAGAAAATGAATATTCAATATTTTTTCCATTTGAGTCTCTTGACATTCTATTGATTCACTTTATTTTCCCAACAATTTTCTGACAGGTTTCCCAATGTGGATTCTGCAAATTCTTTGATATTCATCTTGTGATTGCCTTTGAAAATGAGCGCCGTGGCCAACTTTGGGCTGGGGCTTAGAACTCAGGAGCTCCAAGCCCCTCATATCCCAAAGCCAGCATATTTGTAGACTCTAACTGTATTACCATGCAGTCCTCATATCTGGGGCAGAGTCAAACATCAGGAGGGGAAGAAATACAAGAGTGCATGAAATCTAAAATATGTTTGTGAACCAGGTTACCACTTTGGGAGAGTTGGGGAGCAAAGAGAAATGGAGAACGACTGAAAGAGGAAAGTGAAAAAAAAATGTGAATCACTTAGAGGTTAAAAAAAAAAAAGTAGGAAGTAAAATCGAATAAACATGACAGGAGAATAGCACCTATCTCAACAACTTTTATAGAAGGAATTGTCCACTGGATGTGGGAGAAGTGGCATGACCCATATAGGAGAAAGAAGGTATGAGAACAGGTGAGCCTCCTGTCATTGCAGGATCTTAAAGCCAATTAGTCAATGCAATGTCATCATTCTAGGGGGTGCCATTAGCACACAGCTAGGTGACCCAGGCTCTTTCTTTCCATTCAAATGGTATCCTTCATTAGAAGAGGGGCCTTGCTTCTGCAAAAATTAAATGTTGATCAGTGCCCTTTAGAGCAATGAATGGGTTGTGCAGATCCTTTCCCCCAACAGCTCCACGATTAGCGGTATGGTCTTCTCCATCAAATTCTGTGTAATCATTTTGTAACAGGAGTTTAAGCTCCACCATTTACTCATGTCTGCATTTCCTGGCACTGAGCTCCAAGCAATGCTTATAATGTACTCTCAACCATATTTGTAAAATGAATGAATGGATGAACAAGTGAAGGATCTATAATGTAGAAAATGTCAGTTTGGACTGTTGTGCAAACAAGACTCAGTTTCTTTTGGATTAGGAGGAGTTTTGTTAAGCAACTGCCTAGTTCTCTTTCTATAATTGGCCTTATTGACCTTAAAGACTGACCCGAAGATATGTTCAGTAGATACATACATAAATACATAGACACATAGATGATACATACATACATACACTAATAGACAGACAGATATACATTCTTTGACACTTCTGTTAAACCCAAGATATTTTAAAATGATGTATTCAGAATTGTACATTGAAGGTAAGATATTCTGTTCCACTCCTCCCCTAACCATTTTGGAAGTTGAGATCTCAGACTTCTCCACAGTTTAGGTCCCTGGTTAAATGAACAGGCCTATTCAATCAAAAAAATATCAAGCTGGCTGTGTTGACTGCTTGAGTATCAACTTGGGCAAACTAGCTGTGAGTTTAAACATAACTTCAATGGCTTTCCTTTCTGCTGAATTTACCTAAAGCAATACATGGCATATTTAGAGTGTGATGCGATGGTGTTTGTACACATTTCATTTTTATTTTTCTTGAAAAAAAGCTTAGGTAATGTAATTTTAAGGAAAATATTCCTAATTTGTTTTTATAAGATAGAGGTAGAGTTTTACAAGATAAAAATTAAACATTTCAAAGGCATATATTGCTTTAGGTTATGTATAACAACTTTTAACTTATGTGCCATCCTTCTTGGACACAGTAGCCCTTTATTTAATATTTGTAAATTAATGCTTCTCCTTCCCTAATACCAACTATGGGTTACAGGAGGACAGGTACTATGTCTTCTTCATTCACCCACAACTCTTTGCACACAATAGCTGATCAGCAAGGGATTATTATGTGCAACAATTGCTGCTGGCATTTATTCACTATTTAAACTAACAACGATCAGCAAACTACAACCCAAGGACCAAATCTGGCCCATTACCTGTGCTTGTAAATAAAGTTTTATTGAAACATAGCCATGTTCATTTGTTTACATATTGTCTATAGCTGATTCCAAACTAAAATGGCAGAGTTAAGTAGCTGTGACAGAAACCACATGGTGCACAAAGCCTTAATTATTTTGTATCTGGTGCTTTCCAGAAAAGTTTGCTGACTTCTCCTTTAAGACACGCTAGGCATTTTGCGGACTCGTGGTGGATCATTCCTTTCCATTTTCACTGCAATCCTAAGTGATATGCACTGTTATTATCCCCATTTTATGGATAAGGAACAGACAGGAGAAGGCACAGCGCAGTGGAGCAGGAAGCAGACCCGAGTTAGACGTGATGTCAGAGCCCACACACTCCACCACTGCCCTGCCTGCCTCCGCTACCTTTGTCTTTAGTGTTAGGAAGTGCTGGGTTAATCTCTGGTGATGCATGGTGGGGTGATTCTTTTCCATTCTCTCAAACTCATCATGAGCAGCACCTCCAGTTCTCTGGTGGGGGAGGGGTAGCTGGGAGGGGTGACTGCCAGAAGGCAGCGTCTCTGGAAGGACCAGAAGAGGGAAGGAACCTGTCTACCTTCCTGGCCTGCCTGGAATGCCCAGACAGTGAGCAGAGCCTATCAGCCTCAGCGATCAACCTTCCAGGTGGGTGTACACAGAGGTTCTGTGTCAAGGTGTGAGCTCTCAGGCAACATGGGAGCCCAGCAAGACGTATTTGCTGTCACCCTGGCTCTATAAACACAAGAGAAGGATGCTTGCTGGCTTCATCCTAGGACTCTCCCTGTTGGGCAGCAGTCTCCTGTAGAGAAACCATTTGCTCCTCCAAATCTGGGATGGAAAACTTTTACCTCCTACCAAGACTGGTGCCCCTCAGTCTGCAGAGGCTGGGGGGTAGGGTGGAAATTTTAACTTAAGTCAGTAAAAACAGGGACAAGGAGGCTAGCAAGAAAACAGCTGTAATGTGACCGGAGGACTTCTTTCATTTAAAAAAAAATTTTTAAAACCTCTCTGCTAATGACTTCGTGATTTTCACAGTAGTAAATGTGCTGACTTAAAAAATCCGTGGGAGGTCAATAATTTTCCCTCTGCCTGTCACTGTGCTGATTGTGGTTCTGATGCACCTTAATTACAGTACCTACAGGTGGAGCATTGTACAGTGTTTACATTAATCAGAATAGATTTACTGAGGAAAATAACACTGCCCGCTTCCTCAGGTTCATGCTCTTATCAGACAACAACTGGGCTGACCAGCCTGGAGGTTAGTGCCGGGGCTTGGAGCTGAGACTCCAACCTCACAGCAACAGATGGTCTCAGAGTATTTTCATCTTAAACTGGTATGCTGGTGCTTAAGTAATGAATCAACAGAAAGTTCTAAAACTGCATTTTCAGGATTTTCAGATCAAAAGA
Source organism: Carlito syrichta (assembly GCF_000164805.1). Classification (NCBI taxonomy): domain Eukaryota; kingdom Metazoa; phylum Chordata; class Mammalia; order Primates; family Tarsiidae; genus Carlito; species Carlito syrichta. The sequence continues at coordinate 966,946 of NW_007258428.1, forward strand.
GGAAAATGTGAGTGTGTGTGTGTGTGTGTGTGTGTGTGTGTGTGTGTGTGTGTGTGTGTGAAGAGAGAGAGAGAGAGCACTGCAAGGGGAAAGAAAAGCAAAGACAGAAATTGTGTGATTATTAGAGGATTGTCTTTCCGTTATCTGTAGCCACAGAGAACAAGAGAAACACAGGTAACTTAAGGGCACACATTGCACCCCAAGTATTATTTTTACACAAGAAAGAAGAGGAAAAGAGAAACTCCACTGGAAAACTAAAGGAGGTACATGCAGCTGTCTAAATGGGGTGTGGGGGGGCAGGGTAGGTTTTGCTGTTTGGTTGATGTTTTTCATTTCATTTCTCTTTTGCATCTTACATGAGGATTTACTGTAAACTGGATTAGAAGAGAGACTGGCAGCCTCCGTTCCTCCAGAAGGCCAATGTAGGTCAGTAGCAACAATTGTCAGCTCTTTACTTAACCTCTGTTCTTTACATTCTCATCCACAAAATGGGCTTAATTTTATTACTTGCCTCACAAGCTCATGGTGAGGGTTTATTGAGATAATATGCATAAAGTACTTACAATAGTGCCTGACACATAGTAGGTGCTCAGCTAAAGTTACCTATTAATAACAAAAGTCATCAAGAATGTGGACTTTTAGAGTAAGACTTAGCTTCCAGCCCTGTCTCTACCAGTTAATAGCAATGTGATGCTACTCAAGTTTCAAAACCTTTCTAAACCGCATTTTACCTCCAGTAGAGTTAACAGTACCCATTAATGAGGATTAAAGGTGAAGTAATTTGTACATAGTCAGCCCTCATAGTATTGGTGATTGTTATTAGCAAATGTGGGAGTTTTCTAAATTTTTAAGAAAGGGATACAGCCCTAAATGTCTGCCTGGTCAAGTTGTAATGTCACTACTTTCTTCTCAAGGTGGTACTTAATTCTTCAGTCATTAAATAGTCAACACTCTTTCCAGCAGGCTGTGCCTAAGGTTTTGGTTAAGTCTTGATTTGGCTAATAGCATCCTGAGAGTCGAGTACCCATCCTAGAAAAGGAGCTTACAAAACCGTGGCATGTCCCTGAGAGGGAAAGACCTGGGATGCTCCAAGGATGAAGCAGAGCCATAATAAAACCTATCAACGGAAACAATCCACAAAGCATTGCAGAATTCAGTCCTTGAATCGGTCTCACTTAAGAAATGGACAAAGTCCTTGAGTTTTTCATATTTTTGAAAGAATTCACCCACTCATGTTTGGAAGTCTTATCATTACCATGAGCAGGAATCTGGTCTTCTCAGCAGCCACCACCTCCAGCACTAAAGCTCCTGGCTCAAGACCTAAGTAAAGGTGGCCTGTGATTCTCCAGCACACCTGGTATGCCCTTGGTTGACCTTCACCCTTGCTGAAAGGCTACTAACGGCTAAAAAAAATGTCAAAAGAAAAAAGAGATGAAAGGAGAGGGAGGGAGGGAAACGTCACTCTTCTATCTTGGCCTAGCATCATTCACTTTTTTTTTCTTTTCATTCATTAGAAAAATGTGAACCCCAAGTGTGAAATGAGACAGTTCCCAGACAGAACAAGTTTTGGCTGTCTTTTGCCAGGACACTCCTTCCTTCTGCCGCCCCTCACTTCAGCCTTCCCTCACCAATCATAACGTGCCTGTGGAAGGCTCCTGGGAGTTCCACTGTTAGGCTAGGTCCTTGGATCTAACTCTAGAGCCTTCAGCCTGTTACTTTTTTCCCCTCTGGCCCAGTTAGAGCCGCCAGGAGGAGTCGCTCAGCTTGGGGCAAGGGGATGGGGCAGAGGCAGGGAGAAAGGACTTGGTGTAAATGCAGTCAGTCCCTGCCTCACCCCATCCCTTTTAGCCACTTGCAATTATATTGTTACATTTCAGTGCTTGCAGCCCAGCCTGACCTTTCTTTAAGTTACAACTAGTTTTTATTAGCACCTTGTCTTTTCCTTCCTCAGGGTGAAGTTTTGTAATTTGGTTTTGATGGCCAGATTACTTCAGGGAGCACAGGTAGCTATGGCACTACCCTAGGCACGGTGGGTACTTACTCAAGACTTAGATGCAATTCTTGCTGCTACATTCCAATTGGAACTTAAAAAGCAAATGACGTTAACAGAGTCAATTTCTGAGTTTTAGAAACCCAGTGTTTTATAATCACAACAGATCTGAGAGGTTCATAAAGAATTAGCCCCTCTGTTTAAAAACAAGGAAAGCGAAGCTGAGATGTAACAAGGGGCATGACCAAGATCACTTGTTCACAGTGTCACCAAAATATAAGGACATATTTTTGACTTGAGGCCAGGATTCAGAATAACATTTTGCCACCCAACTCAAACACATTCCCAAGATACATAGCTAATGTAAATTTGTGAAATGATACATATTCGAATATTTTATGAATAAGTACTTGGTCTTTTTGTCCAGATACATAGTACCCTACCCACAAAAATAGCTTTAGACCTTTTGCTTTAATAGGGAGAAAGGGATCACTGCCTACTCTTTGCTTGTATGTAAGTGTGTGCTAAGTGTTAGGAATCACTTGGTAGGACAAAGTCCTTGAGACAATCATGAACAACTGACGTAGCAAAGGAATATGTAAGACTCTTGTCGAGAAAAGGGTCTCTAGGCAGAGATTCACTTGGGCAGGAAAGTTTATAAATTATAAACTAGTGACTTTCCAAATGAGTGGTATTTTACTTTATGTTTTTTGAGGCATGTGTGAATTATTTTGAAATGATTGTATAAGAAACTGGCTTTATTATGTGAGTTCACCTGGCATCTTGGACCTCAATCCGCTATTGTGGGAAGAGCAAAGCTTGTGTGGTTGGTCTAGAGAACCAAAATCTAATTTCTAGACCTGATTCCTGGCCCTGGTTCTGCCTCTCATCAGCTAGGTAACGGGGCAAATTACCTTGCCTCTGTCAATTTTAGTTTCCTGTCTAAAGATTTGTACTACAGGGTCTGTAATAGGAGGCCAGATTTAGAAAAAAAGAAAAGAAACAGGCTGAAAGAGAGAGGAAGGAAGGGAACAAAGTCTCAAAACCAAACCAAAACAATACACAAGCATTCAGTTAAGTTTGAATATCAGATAAACATGGAACATTATTTTTCTGAAATTCAAATTTAGCAGGGTATTTTATATTTTCTGGCAACCCTAGTCTCCAAAGTTCTTTAGCCCTTAACAATTCAAATTCTATAATGAACTTATCTGATGTATTTGTTTCTAAAAGCATATGAGAGAGAGAGAGAGAGAGAGAGAGAGAGAGAGAGGCATTCCCCTTGAAAACACTCACCAGCAGTTTTCTAGTCTGCAAAAGGGCGGCTCACAGCATTAGAGGAACACTGTTAGAAAACTCCCTTGAGAGGCAGCCCTTAGGAAAACATCACCCCTTCCTGATGACATAGGACCCTCCCATGTTGTTCTGAGAACCAGATCTCTTTGTGGGCCAGGTAGCTCTGTCCTCGAAACTGCCGCAGTGGACTGCGGCACTGAATGCCCTAGAGAAAGCCTAGTGAAGAAAGATCACCTTCAGTCCCTTCCACACACAGAGACAACTGCAATGAACCCCTGTTCCAAGTCACCCTGCACTGAGGACCAGAAAATCCTCACAACAGACGCTTAAACAAACCAGCCTTAAGTGGAAACCAGGATTGGGTTTGGCCTCCCCCTCCTCCCTTAGTGAAGTGGAGACGGCATTCAATTCCCTGTGAGTGTACAGGTGAGGTAAAAGTGGGGGGACAGAGAAAGGTAGAGAGAAGAAAGGACGGGAGATACAGGAAGTCAGTATTGCAGTCAGTTAGCAAAAGGCCCAGTAGCCAGAAGTGGGATGAAAAGACTAAGATTTCCAACAACCTTAAAAAATAATTGCATATAACACTTTATCCTGTGTTATTCTAAGGCCCCTCCCTGAAGAATAATGACCACCTCTTCCAGTCCATTTACTCTGGGTCCTTTGCAGTCTGTCAGAGATGAGGTCCTCGGAGCCTGGGACCACATTCAAAGCCATGTGGACGCATGCTCAAGTGTTGATTGCATTTCCACAGTCCTCAGATGCTGCCCTTGGGAGGGGCTGTCCCTCCACGCATTCCTGGAATGGATGGGCAAACAGAGCCCCTGTGTCTCCAAAAGTACTTCTGAATCCCCCCACTACTGCCACCACCACCCCGCCAGGAAATGAATTAACCTGGACACCCAGACAGCCTCCATTAACCATCTCACCTCCACCACCTCCACTCCAGAAGGAAGCACGCAGAGCCCGAGCGGGAAGAGAATATGGTTAGGATACAATGTTTTACAGACTGAAAAAAGGAGGAGAAACAACTCTTTGCTTCAGATGCAAATAAACTCAACTTCACCTTTAAAGCTGAAAACCTGTGCCCCTTGCAAGACATTTAGGGGACTGTTCCAGAGGTATTCATCTTCCTCCGTTTACATGTTAAATAGGTCTTTGGAAACGGTTTCTCCAGCACTGTTTTTTCTCTCCAGCACAATCTCTTTCTTTTTTTAGTACAGTCAGAACTCCCCAGCAGCGGGAAGCCCTAGGGGACAACGTGGAGAAAGCAGCACGTGTGCATTTCAGAGCCATCCCCGGGGCTGTGGGGAACTGTCTGGGCGGCCGGGCCGGCCAGCCAGCAGATGGCGCTGTGTCGCACGTTATGGACCCTCCTGTGCCCGGCTGGCGCTGGGAAGGAGACAGACTGCTCAAAGTTTCTAGTGCCATTCCTGGACTGAAACAAATGTTTGTGGAATTAAGTAGTGATTTCCTTTAGTCTGCGCCACTCTTACTGGCTGTGTTTTCAGGCCTAGATGTTAACATATGCCACATATTGCTTTTTTTTTCAGGGGAGATCAGGGGTTTCTTAGCACTCTTAGCCTCATCCTAACTGTTATGCCAACTAGCAAAAGTGCTGACTTTTCTGATAAAATAACTCATAAAACTTCCATATTAAGAGCTAGCATGGTTTGGAAGACAAAGAAGTGCTGAGAAATGTAAGTAAACAGAGCACCTAAGTTTTGGGGTTTTTGTGGGGTTTGTTTGTTTGGGGGTTTTTTTGGTTTTTTTCTTCTTCTTTCTTTCTTTCTAAATAAACAAAAAAGATTGGGGGGATTCTTTTACCAGGCTCAAAAATCATGCATGTAAGTGAGCAAGCAGAGATTCAAGGCCTTCTTGGAAAAAGTGTCGCTGGCTACTGGGGTGGAGAGGGGAGAGGGATTTGTATTACGTGATTGCTGGAAACACTTAGGTGTGATGATCATAAATGTATAACTGTGGAGAAAATTTAGGAAACATGAGGGTACCCAAGTCACAGGCAGAAGGTCATGGGTTTTCAGGACCGAGTTAAACAACAATGGGTTAAGGGTGATAGGAATTGCCAGTGTGATGGCTTCACCATGCCAAGTGACTCCATTAGTTAGGACTCAGTATGTATTTAATGTTGCCATAAAATCCGGCCTCTCAAAGTAAACAAGGCAAGTCTGTGTGCATCTCCGACAAGATGTATGCAGCTTTGCTTGGGATAATGGATTTGACATGAGTAAAAACAGTGGGGATTAAATGGACCCAGCACGGATAAATATGACTAATTGTCATCTCCTCCTATCAGTGTAAACATCTCTAGCTCGGCAGACTAGGAAGAGATGGAGGAGCTGCGGTTTTTTGGGCTATTAGTCACTGCAGAATTGGTTCATAACCGATTGATAAAGCAGGGATGGAAGAAAGCCTTGAGGGTTTCCTTATACATGGGGGTGAAAGTAGCTTTTTAGAATTTCCAACCATTTTATTGCTCAAATTGAACTGTGTGTCACGTCCTGTAGTAAGTACACAGCTGTTCTCTCATGTGCAGGGTAACTTTGGGCTTCTTTTTCTTAAATGTTGATTAAACTTTTCAAACTGGCAGAACCACCCAAGCATCTTTCACAGAAAAGAACAGGATTTGAAATCTTGTCTTAGGTTTGTTAAAAGTTTCCAGCAAGAGACTCAGTGATTGTTTCTCTTGTATACATAAAGGCAATATTTAACTCTCCTGACCTATTTTCCTATTTTATTTTGTAAATCAAGAACTATTGGTGTGTACTGAAATACATACTTTCAAAGAAATATTCTTAGACTTTGAAACTTAGTCATTTGAAACAATAATTATATTTAAGATGATTAAATAATATGTTGAGGTATATTCATTTACTAACATGGCTTTGAACATTTGATTCTGCTTTTTCTTTCACCTGTTTTCATTTTTTAAGATAAAGTTCAAAGACATTTTTCTTACCAAATGTCATTTATTATATCAACATTTGCTGTTCATACCATGAATATTGTTAATATAGTGAAATGAAACTTTAGTTTTGTGAATAACAGCAATATTTAAGCCTTACCAAATATTACAAACATTGCAAATTCTATCTGTAATATCCAGAAGCTCGTTTTGGTTCAAAACTTAGAGCTGCCTTTCAAACAGAGTCACATTAAATTTAAAATTAGTCAAGAATTACAGTTTGCTATGAAGAATGTCTCCACCTCCAATATGAGCAAATGTCATCAAAGTGAAAGGGGAAAAAAAGAAAAGAAAAGAAAAGATGTGATTGTTTTGACACAAGTGAGAGAAGCTTAGTGTCGCTTCATTTTTAACCTCATTTCAAATTATCTTTTAACCACCCTGATATTTCTGCATGGAGATAATCACATCTCATCAGCCTTCTCAAAATCCAGCAGTTACATACCCAGAGCTAATGCTTCTTGCTAAATCATATTGCTAAACAAATTGTCACAGCTCCTGCAGCTGACTGATGGAAATTAGCTTTGCTGGACAGTCTTTTTTTTTTTTTTCCCATCATTCAGTTTTATTTTACTTCCTTGGGTAGTTTTAATCTTACATAAGGTGTGTGATTGCTCTTCCTAAAAAGGCAGGACATGAGTTTTAAAAATGTAAAAGCAAATCTGTCCCAAAGATGATAAAGACAGCGACCTGTTGAAAAGCTCCTGGGAAAATCAGCACATTGATTCACACCCACATTTCATAGAAGAAAAGCCTTCTCAGGAAAAGCCATGAAATGTGGGACTTCAGGAGAAGAAAAGTTACCCTGGTTTAAACACACACAATCAATTACTCCTAACATCATTCAGGAATTCACATATCACTGAGGTTTAACAAACACAATGAGGAAATGGAGCTTATTTATTTTAGCAGTTTTGCATCTGCAGATGTAAAATCAAAAGCTCCCTGCTTAACATTTGAAAAACTAGTATGTAAATGACTGACTGCCTTATCTCGACACAATTTGCCTTAACTTCAGTTCCTCTGCTCCACCATTTAATTTGTATGGTTTCCAAATCAGAGTGACTATCATCTATTAGACCCTGTGGTGGTGACGGAGGGCAGAGTGCTGTTGTATTCGAGTTAATAAAGCAGAAACACAAGCCTAATTACTGGGGAGATAAGCCATGCTGGCAGGGGTTCCGTCCTCCAAGTCTGGAGCTATCTGCACCCAGACATTTTGGAGTGAGCCTGTACCACAGGGACAGACAGAGACAGCAGCCAGTTTTCATATTAGCGATGCTGATAAATTTCAAGAATCACCTTCCCCAGAGGATGGGGTGGGAAACTGCATCTACGAGGAAACAAGTGTGTGTTCATTAATCAAGTGAGATAATGGGGGGCAAAGGTGCCTCATAACTGCAAGGGGCAAAACAAATAGAAAGTGGCGTTTTTGCTACAAGGGCATGTATGCATATTTAAATATAGCCTATGTACACATGCATCAAATAGCTCCAGGTTAAGTGTGAGTATGCGTGTGTGTGTGTGTGTGTGTGTGTGTGTGTGTGTGTGTGTGAGGGAGAGAGAGAGAGGGAGAGAGAGAGTGAGAGAGAGAGAGAAAGAAAGAAGATTGCTTCTCTAATACCAGCAGTTACAAACACCACAGAATGCAGCACTGTGGAAAGATTAAAATATACATAAATATGTACTCCCACATGTACGCATGTATACATATATATAGTATAATGTATAATATCATACTGTATACAGCATAATGACTCAAAAACTTTTATAGTGTAGAACCTGATGGAAAATTTGATTTATTGATTATTCAGAGCCCATTTTGTATTTTTATAGGTTTATATATGTGCATATGACTAAATCATACTTATGCAAATTGCATACACATATAAAGAAATTTCCCCATCATGTATACTTTTTCATATGTATTTATGCAATACTCCAGCACAGTCATCAGTACTACCACCCTTCCTAGTTTCCTCCCTCCCAAGTAAACAAAAGAAGCCTACCTGTGTGATTAAAATCACAAACATTTAAGAGATATTCAAAGAAAGAGAAAACATGATGCAGTTCCTGCCTCTTAGCTTAGATGGTTACAGTTATCAATGGATACTGTAGTAAAAACTGAACACTGTGTTTGGAGAGGTGACTCTATTAACATAGCCTTGTTCAACAAATATTGAAATTGCAAAGTAATTTGCCCATGTGACAATGGCTAATGAACTTAAGTATGCTAAATGAACTTTAATAATTGAGGAAATTGTGCAATTAAACTGAAAGCAGTTAAAAATTACAAATAAAATTAACTCTCTGGCTTAGCAAGAATATTACTGCTTCCAATATGCATCCAGGTTGCGAGGATATCAAGAATGTCTGGAAAGTTTCAAGTGACTGTCCGTTTTATTGTGATGATTTATCATAAAGATATTGACCTTATTTTTTTTTAACAGAAAGGAGCCCTAATAATCCTTTTCCACGATATGTTTCTGAATTACCATGTGGTTGGAATTATACGAAAAGTCTCATTGGCAGGGCGTGTTTTAATTTTGATTTGAGGTTTATGATCCTATCTGTGTCTATTTTAAATTTAAGTGGATTACACTCAACAAAGCTCTTTTTACTACCCTGGCTTGGCTGTCTCATACTATTAGGCTCTATATGTTCAGCTTCTACAAATCTGTTAATACATAAAACCATAAGAAGCCTCTTATGTTCAAACCAGGTTAGACTGAAGACATCAGATTAATATTTGATAACGTAGAAGGGCTCTTAATCAGATTTGCTTATTTCGTGACAGAATGTTTCTGCAATTATCATAATTGTTGTGCTAAATATGTTTGTCTTTGTATCTGGCTTTGGGCATAATCTTCTCTCTTGAAAGCCACTCAATGTGGGACTTGAGATTCCTGCACAAAACCCAATTAATATTAAGATGACAAGCCCCGATGCGCTCCCAAAGAGGCAACAGCTGAACAGACTCTAACATTCTTAAGTACAGATACTTGAGTGATCAAGTACATCTGAGGGAGACACACAATTCAATAATCCCTTTCTCAAGAAAGTCAAGAGCCCTGTGAGATACGCGGGAAATCAAAGGAACACATCAGAAAGAAAATGACGGGTCTGGTCCTGTGGCGTCTCTATTAAAATGCAAAAGTTATGGATTTTTTTCGGGGTGATGGGAACCTTTTCTGTTTTTATTGATTTCTTTTTATAGCTTGATGATTTCTCTAAGATTATCTTAAAAGCTTAAAGAAAAAAGGGACCTCATCAAAAGGTATCTTACATGACAGGAGCATGGATAGTTTTGGTGAACATGATGTGGCAAAGGCACTGTACGGTCCAGAGGGAGAAAGATCCAACTCACTCATCAACCAGGGGCAGGCCTGCAGCCTCTCAACGAAATGAAAATGTTATAGCCGCATTCGATGCCTGTGGAGAAGCCACACTGCTCACCACTGGGCCAGTTAGGAAGGACCAAGTGACAGGCTGGAGCTGCCTAGCCAATCCTCAGAGACAGAGTTATAAAGGGGCCATATGAACAAATGTATTTCTATTTTCATTGTATAGAGCAATTGCCTTTCTGCCTTGACCCCCAATTTCCTAGCGTCGTGGGTGACTCCCTGGATTTACAGCTAGATTCGCTGTCCGGAGGTGACATCCTAACCCATTGGTTTGTAATCAAAAATTGGTTTCCTGTCACTTTAAAAGTGAGGCACTAAGGGGCAGTAAAAACAAGGCTGTGGAGCTAAATGTAGCTATAGTTCAGGCTCTGGGCCATTATACGCTACCTCTTGAATATATTTATTACATGGAAAAACCTCTGTAGTGCACTTTCAATGGCCAGTGACGCCCTCCTAGGTGACTACTGCTCTGTGAAATCAGTTTTGTAGAAACGTCCATGTGCCAAAAATAAACACAAAAAGCAAGAAAACATACACACACACAAAACAGCGGGCTTGTGTTTGGGCATAGCAAGGGGGCAGTACCAGGACACTGAGTTTCTGCCCACTTCTGTGCCCAGTATATCAGGGGCAGGAGGGCTCTAGGCTGAGCATGGAGCCTCCTACAGCTGGCTTTGTTCAAGTACAACTCAAAGAGAAACCAACCAACATGGCCGATTTGGGCGTCTGTCCCAAGGGGAGAAGGACTAGAATATCTGATTGCTCCTCTCCCATATGCAAACATGCCTGTACACCTCCCACATGCAACACCTGGGTGGGTCTTTTGAGATCTTCCCCTACCCAGAAAAAATAGGGAACAGGGAGTTATCATTGAAACTACCTAGTCTAGGGTAGAAATAGATTTCCCCAACCTCGGCCAACATTTTCAAAAATGCATGTGCTAGCGAATTACCAAGAAAATGTTTCTATGGAGTCCTCTTGCAAACCCGACATACAGCCCATCCAAATCCAGCTCCTGGTTGGCCCAAGAGTCCCCATTTCCTCACTCTGCTCATCACAGCAAGGCAGAATTTCACCTTTACCCTGGTAGAGTAATCTATGAGCGGTGCACCTTTGCATGAAAATAGACTCTGCTACGCAGGCCCGGACAATACCACTCACAGAGTGAATTGTCCCAGATTGTGAAATATCTGAGACAAAATGTGTCCCTGTTGCCTTCGGAGGTTCCTGCTAATTAATATTCAAAAGACTCAAAGAGGAAAAATGGATACCTAAATCATACATATGTATATGCCTTTTAAGCTTTATTATAAAGGCAAAATAACCCCTTACTTGGTTAAAATCCAACTTGAGTCAACATACAAAGGTGACTGCACTGTAATCCTAGACATATCTGCATTATGTAGGCATGTGACTGCACCACCAGAATCTCTCAATAGTAATTATTATGCCAAGCACCCTGTTGGCACAATTACACTAAAGCTCTAATTAGTAGCGGTAAGATTAGAACCCCTACATGTTAAATCTGTAGAAGCAACGCTGAGTGAAGGATTTAAAACAGTTTCAAAACATTGTATTGTCTTTATTACAGTCTTTATACTGCAGTAAAGAAGGGTTTTCTATAAAATGCACTTAAAATAATCTGGTCCTGTCACTAAAAATAGGAAAGATAAGGTAATTGCAGTCAAACCTAGTGAGCCGCTTGCTACCTAGGTGCATTAAATCGAAAATGACAAATCAAGTGAACTCCAGTGGGAGATACATACTTCCTCTCTGCTGGACACATTGGTATTTTTCCAACCATCAGCCGGAGGAACAGGCAGGGGCCATGCTTGTCACGGGCCTGCCTTCTCTGCATGGCTTTTTCATTACCTTGGAGAAAGAAGCCGGGAGGCAGGCGACTTGCATAGGGAGCAGATTTTCCTCACCAATGTGATTTCAGCACTGGGAGATTTACCTGTCTCCTTAGTGACTGCGACACTCATATGGAACGGCACACAGGACAGCTTCCCTCCTCCTGAGACACCAGGCAGCTTAGTTACCTGCTGGGTGGGTGTGAAGCCAGAAGCTGAGGTCCCTGGGAGAAAGGGAGCCCTGGAGAAGAGAGGCTCACCCCTCACTGCTGAGGTCTCACACAAGCTGAGAGCAGGCTGGAGTGGAGAGTCTGCAGCACCCACCTGAGCATTTGGAAAAGGCAGACTGACCATGGGGAGTTAAGGTCACCCTCAAGGAAAATAGAAAAGCAGACGTGGATCGTCAAGTGCCAGGTGTATGTGTTTGGATTGGGGGATCTTTGGAATGGATTTTACCTTGAAACTGAGTAGTAACAACTTCATAAAATGTTTTAAAGGAGAGAGCCTAGATGCTCAGAGGGGAGAAAAAAACAGCCATTTCATCTGCCTGGGGTTTCCTACTTCCCTCCACCCCCTGCCCCACCTTCCAGAAACAAATGTATCTTGAGCCTCAGCAAACACTGGTAGCTGAGAAATTCCAGACCAAGGCAGGCAGAGTCTTCTCTGTGACCTGCTTCAGGTCCACTGGCTCATGTGCCCACCAACCCGTTACCCACAGCATACCTGCTCTGGTCAACTCATAAAATCTCAGCCTGTAATCCCAGCGTTTTGAGACCTGCTTGGGCAACTTGACAAGACCTCATCTCTACAATAAAAATCAAAATTAGCTGGGCATGGTAGCATGTGCCTGTAATTCCAGCTACTTGGAAGGCTGAGGCAGAAGGATCTCCAGAGCCCAGCAGGTTGAGGCTGCGGTGGTCGGGAGCGGCCACTGCACTCCAGTCTGGGTGACGGAATGAGACTCCAACTCAAAAAAAAATAAATACATAAAATAAAATTCCTAAGTGCAAAACCAGAAAGTTCTGGGCACTTGAAGGGATTATGACAGCTTCAGGATCTGGTGGTAAATTGAGTCTATGTTAAAATATACTTCAGTTACCCAGTGGGCAGAATTGGCCTTCTCAGTTTGAGCATCCTACATGAAAAGCAAAGTTATTCTGGGGTAATCTGTTCATAAACATCTAGAGAATAGATAAACGTTTGAAAGAATTGCCTGGGTTTTTCCATCGAAGCAAATGCATTATTTATTTTGCTTCTGAAGTGCTAAACCAAACAACTTGGGCAATCTTTAGGATGAAAATAGGAGGCAGAACCCCCAAAATGTTACTATAGTTCTACATTAGCATCTGCAAACAGCAGTTGTTCCCCTCCATCAACAAATATCTCATAATTGCAGTGATACTTAGTGAGAGGATATTTGTATACCATTCATATGTAGACTTTAGAAATCTGTAGCCTAAGAGCTATAAAACTGTCTACAAGAATGTACAGTGATAAGAGGGCAGAAGTCAGAGGACAGCCTCTGAATCTTAATAATTGTGTGTATTCAGTCATTTGTTATAGCTAGAAGTGCTATTTACTGTAAAACTGAAGACTGGGAGAGTATGATACTTTCTGGCTTCTATATTTTATGGTGGCTTCTCTTTCATTGCCCCAGACTGGAGGAAGGAAGTGAAAACATCCCTCTGCCTTATAGGTTATCTAATTGCTGTCATAATTCCTTTATTTATATGCATGTATGTTTTATCTACAAAAGATATCCACATGAGAGCCGATCTTTCTGCAACTGTTACAGAACTATTAAATGTATATTAGTATGGTCATTTTTATTTAATGGAAACAAATAACAGTTAATCTTATTGGAAGGGTTAAGTGGGTTTACTTGGTAAAGGGCAAATCCCTTTGGATGCTTTCTTTTTTAAAGAATAGCTGCAGTTGCTGACAGATGGTCTTTGTCTGAATGTAGCTGAGGAGAGATACAGTTTCTTTTTACACATTTATGAAACTTGTAGATATAGATGCTTGGTAATATGCTGTGGCCTAGGACAAAGAGCAGGCTTGGTGGACAGAGAGGATTAGATTTCAGATCAGTGACAGATGGCTGGCTTAGCAGAGTCAGATAAAATTAAAAGGAGGGGGTGGATAAAAAGAAACCACTTTCCATGTAAAAGTTGCATCTTTTAAGACAATGGCAGCACGCAACATCGAGTTTTCTTCCCAACCTGGTGTTCAGTTCCTGGATTTAAATTTCTCCTTCAAATATGCATTTTATTTTTGCCCTTGCAGGAGAGATGAATTATTCTCTGTTGATCAGGCTTATTAAAGGGAAACTAAGAAACACAATAATTAACAATTTGCTTTTCAACTTGGCCAGAAAAGAGTACTTCCATTTGCAAAATTACACGGGATATTTGCATGTGAGTCCTTACCCATACTATTCCTCCCCAGCTTGAGCGGATTTTTATAAGCCCAGTGGCAAAATCCACGTTTTTGCTTACTCCATATGCACCATTTAAACTTATAACATCACCATAACCTTCGTCAAATAACCACACAACATATTTAGTGTTAATTTGTCACACTGAAATTATTCATCGGTGTCTTGAGTAAGTCTGATAATATTTATAGGTTATGCCATTCCATGTTTTCTGGCAAAGCAGTTTGCTAGATTTCATAGATTTACTGTGTCTGCTTTTTTATGACTGACATAGCAATAACCAGATTGCAAAGATATTTATGTTGTTTGTGGCTTAGCAAGATAATTAAAGGATATAAATTAATCAAGTGCAATTAATTAGAAACTTTATGTTCGCAGCAGTCCTTCTTTGCATGTATAATTTATATTTATTGATTTCCTGGCTTTCATTAGCCTATGAGATAACAGCAAAAAATGCATTAGAGAAGAAAATGTACAATTAGCGTGAGAGTGAACCTTGGCATAATGGATAGATCAGCACATGTTTGGGGCAAATATAAAGCTTTGTTAACTGTCATAAGCAGTTACAATTGATGAGTGGTATTTCACTACATATCTTTCAACTGATTAACGGCGTTTTTAAAGAGTCTCCTTAATGGGAAGCTGATAGGTTGGCTAAATTTACATTTTAATCAGTGTATTTATGATAGAGGCAGCCCTAGAAATTCATTGGCAGAGGGCAGGGCATGTTCCCTGAGGGAGTGGGGCAGGGAAGAAGCTTCAGAGAGTGTCCACTCACCTTTTCTGTCTCTTATTATTTGTCTAAAAATGGTGGTGGTGGGGGGAGAGGTGAGAATCCTAGTGGCCTCCTCATAACTGGCCTCATTCTGGTGAATCTCGTGGAGATAGGACCAGATGCGCAAGATGCCAGGAGATGAGAACCTTGATCACACTTCGTATTTTCTGTCTCTGATGTCAGGGCAGCAGCAGCGGCTCCCAAGAAAGAGACATCTTTGGCCTGAAGAAGAACAGCACTCTATTTGAGTCTTTCTCCTACATCCTGACTGAGTTGAGACCCAACCCAAGGAACTCCAAGGAGACCACACAAGAGACCATAGTCCCAGGTCCAGTCCCAGAGGCGCATCCTTTCCGCCTAGTTCTTAAGAGCTGCCATTTTGAACTTAGAAGCTGGAGTCACTCCTCAATTGTAAGCTGTTAAAATTCTGGTTCTTTTAAATATAAATAAAAGTTAGATTGTGGAACAGAGAAAACTTGTCAAAAGGAGTGAAGAGTAGATTCTCACATAACAAACTGAGAATCCTTTCTTTGAAATGAACTGAGAAGGTTTTCTCCACTGGAATTCTCAGAGAAGACTGAGGTAGAATCTTCTGAGCATATCCAGAAGTCTTCAAGAAGGGACAAAACTATCTCCTAAACATATATCTGTTTCCATTTCATGGAGCTTACTGGGGCAGATTGTTCTTTTTGTTCATTCAAAGAGACTCCCTAAGATGTTATCATGGGCAGCACACTACAAAAACACCTCAGGCCCAAGCATGGTGGCTCAAGCCTATAATCCCAGCACTTTGGGAGGCTGAGGTAAGGGGATTGCTTGAGCCCACAGGTTCAAGAACAGCCTGTGCAACTTGGTGAGACCACATCTTTACAATAAATCAAAAAATTAGCTAAGCATGGTAGCGCACGCCTGTAGTTCTAGCTACTTGAAAGTCTGAGGCAGAAGGATCGCCTGAGCCCAGCAGGTTAATGCTATGGTAACCGTGAGCGTGCCAATGCACTCCAGCCTGGACAACAGAGTGAGACTCCAACTCAAAAAATAAAAATAAAAATCACCTCAAGATTGAACAGCTAATGAAGCTACAGAGTAAGATTCATTTCTGGCTGGTGAAGTGACTCTTGATGGGCATCTCTGCAAGAGAGGACCTATTTCTTGTCGTTTCTACATGGAGATGGGACCATGGGGCTGGACAGCCATGTTATGCATTCTTGGTGATTTCCAACATAGCTCTTATACTAAAGAATATCAGGAGGCCCTCCAGAAAGAAAAACAAAAGAGCACCCTCTGCAAGGGAGCTCATTCCTAATTCAGAGACATACCAGGGAAATTTTCAGTTCAGTTCAGAAAATGATTTGAACAGAGTAAGACTGGGGGCCTGCCTTTTCCTAGGCTAGGACAAAAACCATTGTCTCAAGTCTTGCTTTTGCCTTTCTCTCATTTTGTCTCCCATGCAGTCTAAGGGTTCAACCCCCCTCCCCTATTCCTGGTGGAATCCCTAAGTGTGGATTGAATTTCAACAGAATATTCTGTGTGTCTCCCTGTCCTGGGGCAATTAGAGCTGAATTATGTACACCAAAGCCAGTCTACAAATAAGAAACAACTTTTCATTTATCTCAATGAGAAGAAGCCCTTATTAGACTCAAATAAGAAGAAATGAGCAAATATGAGATTAATATAAGTGAAGGAGGATACTGTCTCTGCTTTACGCAGTGATAAGCCCTTTTTTTCCTTTTCATACTAATTATTATTATCATTATTAGTATTATTTTACCCCTCAATTGCCTTAGGATGTTATCCAAGAGAAAGAGCTTTATCGGCTGGTGAAAGCTCTACAGTATTATTTATTTCATGTAATAAAATGTATGTAATGATCATGATTAATGTTTGTTTATTGTTGTATCATTGTGTTTTCCTTCCAGTCTCAGTGTGATACTGGTTTAATTAAACTTGGGAGAGGGGTGGCTGTGGGGTTGGGTGACAATCTTCCTAACTTTATACAATAATGGAGCCTGCATTTGGTTGCATTCACATGTCGATTAAGATGAAGACGTCTCCATAAATGACTGATTCTGTTTGTTCTTTTAAAGGAAAGTCCATTCCCCATCCTTTATTGTGTAATTTACAGATAAATTTGTTGTGCCTCAGACCAAATGCTTTTATGTACAGAAATTGCAATGACAGTAGAAATTATGGTAATTGAAGAGTGCTCTATTTTAGGTTTTGCTCTGATCACATGAAGTGATCATCAGCATCTTTCGTGGCCATAATCATGCTCCAGATTCCAAATTATTTTTTATTAGTTTGTTATTCAGATTAACTGTTTGTTCAGGGAAGAGAAAGGCTGGGAGAGAATTGCAAAATATTGTCTCTGCTGGTTGATCTTGCCCCCTAAGGAAAAATTAGATAGATTTAGTTGGGGCTTTTTTTTAATTTTTTAATGTGAATGCACCCAAAATCAGTTTGCAAACACTCCAGTTATGTAATTTCTTCATCTCCTTGGGAAAATCAAATGTGGATCATCTACTATCTCATTTTTCTTTTTTTTTTTTTTGAGTTGGAGTCTCACTTTGTCGCCCAGGCTAGAGTGCAGTGGCATACTCACGGTCACCCCAGTGTCGACCTGCTGGTCTCCAGCGATCCTTCCATCTCAGCCTTCCGAGTTGCCGGAACCACAGGCATGCGCTATCACACCTGGTTAATTTTTCATTTATTGTATAGATGAAGTCTCACCAAGTTACCCTGACTGGTCTCGAACCCGTAGGCTCAGGCAATTCACTCGCCTAGGCCTCCCAAGTGCTGGGATTACAGGCTGAGCCACCGAGCCTGGTTACTATCTCATTTTTTAGCATTATGACCTTGTAAGGAGGCAGGGCATGACAATTTTTTACATAGCATGCATATCACACTATGATATTCATATGAAGCTATGTATATTTTTCTGCAACTTGCTTTTTTCTCTTCAATAACATATTTTGAATATCTTTCATATCAGTACATAAAAATTTGATCAAACCAGGTGTCTTCAGATTTTTTTGTTATAATGCTGAATCAATATTCTTGTGGGTGTATATGTTTATGCATACATATACATACACATGTTTACCTCACATGTGTATACATGTGTGTACATGTGAGAGAGAGAGAGAGCTTATATAAGCATTTCAGCAAGGTAGAGTGTTTTGGATCATATGTACAAAATTTAAATTTTTGATACAGTCTGCTAAACAGTCCTATAGGGAGATTTTATCAGTTTAGACCTTATGCAACAATATGTACAGAACTCATTTTCCCATTTTTCTTCTAGATCTAGATAATAACAAATCTTTAAAATATTGTCAGCTGGTCGGGCTCAGTGGCTCAACCTGTAATACCAGCACTTTGGGAGGCCAAGGTGAGTGGAGTGCCTGAGACCGCAGGTTTGAGACCAGCCTGGGCAACTTGGTGAGACCCAGTCTATACAATAAAAAAAAATTATCTGGGCGTATTTCCACGCACCTGTATTTCCAGCTACTTGGAAGGCTGAGGTGGAAGGATAGCTGGAGCCCAGCAGGTCGACGCTGGGGTGGCCGTGGGCCACTGCACTCCAGCCTGGGTAACAGAGTGAGACTTTAACTCAAAAAAAGTGTTGCCAACTTTAAGAGAAAAAATATTTCATTATTTACTTTGTGTTTTCCCAGTTAGTAATGGGCAATAGAGCATCTTTTTTGTAGGTTTATTAGTCACTCAGTTTCTCTTTCATAGCATTTCCTGTTCATATTGTTTGCAAAGGTTGATTTTTAGCAGCTTCTCTTTTTTTATTAATTTATAGCACTTATGCTAATGTTAACTCCTCAATTATTAAATACATTGTATCTTAGTCTTTTGTTTGAGTTTTCAGCTTTAATTTTGTTTGCAAGGCCCTATATAGGTGTTGTTTTTTCTGCTTAAAAATTTGATGTTGTCAAATCACAATAGGGAGTTTATAACGAGGTAAGAAAGTCAGAGGGAAAAGTGAGTTGCCCAACAGATTCTGGCTTTAATTGGGAAAACCAAGATTTGAACCCAGATATGTATATTTTTTAACTACCCCGTATTTCTCTGTTGATGCAACTATGGCTTTAGTCTATACATATACACCTGAAAAGTGACTGTGGGTTGCAGATTTCCTGTTTCAATTACTGGGCCTGTCAGCCTCCCTTCAGTCATCTTCAAGTCCTCTTCTCACTCCCCTGAAGGAAGTTTTCTGCACATCCTTCAAAACTTAGCTACAAGCACACATGTATGAAGCTTCCCCAGACACTCACCACTCAGCCCTTTCTAGTTCTGCCATTATATGTTGGTGGTATGTGCCTCTGGGGCAACATCTATCAAAGTCTATTTTGTGCGGCAGGTATTTAAGTCATGGCTTTCTCCTGCCCTAGAGAGTGAACTTTCACAAGTTAACAGTTTGCGACAGATGAGTTGCATTAATCAATGGATCTCCTCCTGCATCTATGTCCTGTCAATGAGCTCTTCACATCAAAAGGTGGAGTCTGCTCTTCTACCCTTTGCATCTGAAATGGCCTTGTCACTTACTCTGGCCAACAGAATGCAACAAAAACTACCTTGCCTTCAAGGTCTTACATATTTTCACCCTTGCAACACTGCCATCAACACCATGGGAATAAGCCCAGATTTGCATGTTAAATACTGAGGAACCATATGTTGGGGAATTGTACCAGGGTACACCATCCTAGACAAGCTAATCCTCAATTTATCTATCAAGTGACTTTAGACACATAAGAAATCCCAGCTGAAATCTGCTGAACCTAACATAGGCAAGAAACAACTCCTATCCAACTCATATCTTTACGAGCTAAGTAAATATTTATTGTTTAAGCCACATTTGGGTGTACTGTTATATACAGCAATAGATGTCTGATAACAAGTCTTTCTGCATCAAATTAAGTGAGGTCTTTTGAGCACAGCTATGCACTAGGTCCAATGTCTTATTCACTTTTGAATCCTTGAAACATAGCCTAGTATATTACATTGCACATACTAGGTATAAATAACTGTTGAATTTTTTTTACTACAATTAAGAATCTGAATATTTGAATGGATTCCTTTTTTAGCAACATACCATTTCTCAAAGGCAAGAAGAGTCTGTCACATTCATAATGTAAGGAAACTTAGAATAAACAAAAAAGATTATGGAGGGGTGCCAGTGGAAAATCATGCATTGTTTAAAAGACACTACCCTAGGTAAGCTGATTCTAGTTTTTTGTTGTTTTGGAGCTCTGTAAGTTGGGGAGAACTGATGGTGATGCAATTGGTTCTTGTTTATGAACACGTAAATAAATTCCATCCAGTGAAGAAACAACTCCACCCTCCCCTCCCTCCATCACACCATCATCATTACCACCATAGAAAATCCAGTTTTGTATCTATTTTCAAGTTTATTTTAATATTCCTAATCTATAAATGTGACTGTTCTTTGGATTCTCCTTTGAACCAGCTACATCTGTTAGATTCCTTCATTTAGTAAAGAGTTATATAAAACCTTGGACATGTGTTCTCTTTGTATTTGTTGGAGTCATGATCTTACATTTGTTTGGAGATTACACTTTAAACATTTGAGAGATACTTCCAGAAGCCCAATGGATCCACCTGGCAGAGCTGGTTTAAACTTCATGGCCAAAGGGTGAACCTCAAGGACTGCTTAAGCCATACTGACCCTTCCTTGGCTCTCAGTTAGAATCCAGTGGATCTGAATTGGCACTAGTATTTTGCTGACTCTCTGCTTTTCTGATTTTAATTATTTTTCCTTGCTAATTGTGTGCTTTGTTTTTGCTTTTGGTTTGTCTTTGTCCGATAATTTACTTCTCATTGGTAGCAATAATCATTGAGAATTTAGCTTTCTGATCAGACCATTTAGTGATCTTTGGATATGAATGAATGGCCTATTGAGATCTATTCTCTGTTGTGTGAAAGATGATAGAATCTAGCTTGTTATTATTTACTGTTTGCTTGTCTCTTTGAGTTCAAATAAAATAAGAATTGTATGTCTAATGGGAAAGAGGACAACTCCTTGGTAGTCAGACTGGTGAGCTTTAACATTCTGCTTTTTCCTTTAATCTGTGGCTGAAACTGTAGAATTGGAGATCCAAGCTTTCTCTGTGCCTACATGTTTGTAATTCAGAAAAGCCTTTAATTCTCAATGAATATGTGATGTTTTCATGTCTTCTGAGGATATTAATCAATTAGATTGAAGATGCTTTAAAATAAAGGAGTTCCGTTATGATTGGTTTATAGAGTTAAATATGTACTTGTATAAATTAAATATTCCTAAATTTCCATAATAAAGAAAATTGAACCTATAGTATTTAAAAGTTCTATATTTAAAAGAAAATATTATTATAGAAACTAATCAAAAAGTTCTTTAATAATTAAAATTTATGTAATTCAGGTAAATCTTTGGTAGACAAAACTAGTTTAATAATTTTTGTTGAATAACCCTCTCTTATCTTCTCTTATTTCTCAGTGCCAATTGTAATACAAGCAAGCATTTTTATTGTACTTGGGTATGTTTTCCTAAATGTACACAGCTTTAATGATCAAACAAGGTTACATTACACCTATATAACATTTAAATTATGAAAAATGTAAATGTAGATTTATACTTAACAAAATAGAATCATTATTCGCACAAACTATTTCAACAGTAAATATTTTCTGTAATATGTCAACTTAAAGATAATTTCCAAGGTCTTCAGGTAAGCTAAAACCTGGGAATGATATTAAATGGAGTTAATTAATAGATAACCACTTTATATGGAGTTCATTTCTAATAAACTACACTCTAAAAGCATTGGTCACTAAGTATAATTTCAAATTTACGTGTTTTCCTTTCTTTTTTGTTTTTATACACTACAGAGATGCTATATATTTGGGGAAGGTTAATAAACAAGTTTATTTTTTCCATTATTTTTAATTTTAATGTTAGGAAAGTGGTATAAGGAAAATGAGTGGCTGTTGAATATCAGTGTGCCACAGTCTTCAATTATCTACCTTTTCATTTTCTCTCTGAAATGGTAGTTACTTAAATTACAGTTTTAATTAATATAAATATTTGAGATTATATTAAGAGCAATAGTAACAGAGAAATACAACCATGCCCATGCTTCTGCTTTTCAAGGATTTTCAAAGATTCTGTTTTATCCAAAAATTGTGATTCTCACTTTTATTTCTCTCTCCTGACCAATTTATTCTCCTAAAACTTACTTAGACCTCAAAGAGTTTTGTTACAGGCTATAACTATTGATGCTTACCATATTAGAAATTAAAACTGATAGCATTTTAAAATATTCATTTACTGATTGATTTCAAGATAGCTATGATAAATACATTGCATGTTAATAATATCTTAATATTATTATAAAATCAGTTCTGAGCTCACAGACCCTCTGAGATTTGTCTTAAAGTGTTCATTTCTTTCCCAATCTGAAAGAGTGCAATGAAGGGCAAAACTTGGAAAGTGAATTTTATTTACCTTAGTTAATAATTCCTGAGTCTGAAAAGCCATGAAAAGTGTTCAAATCTTAGCAGAAGTTCGCACAATTTGGTGAATACTTCCTTGGTTCACTGACTTTACCTACTGTAGATTATTCTTGCTGTGTATAATCTGCCTAGATAACAAAGATTCTGTGTTTTCCCAGAGTAATTTTCTATACTTTATTCTGACTATTCAGTCTTGGCTCATGTAAGAAAACAGAGTTTCATTACTTATGAGTCAATGGTTCTTTGCAATCATCTCATCCTCTATGTTTATTCTTTAATGTTTTATTGTCTCTTTGATTAAATGGATCACCAAGATTGGTGTCTTAGGCATCTGTGATCCCTTTGTAATCAAGTGTTTGGATCTCCCTTGACGTTTATTATTATATCCTTCCCTAAAACATACCTTAAACATAAAAAATAAAGCAAAGCCTTCAAGTTATCTTTCACACCTAAAACTATATTGAAATTTCTCAGATACTCCCTGGAAAATCACAAAGATTTGTGCTTTCACCTTATGAAATGAAAGGTGCTAGAAATAATTAGATTGATTTGAAATGTTATTGATAAGTTGCATGGGAAGGATAATAAAATCAGAAGTGCTCAGCCTCCTCTATGTTAAATTTGTGTAGTAAAGTGTTACCAATATTTATATTTCAGTATGGAAAGCTCCTGGAGATTTGTGAATGTTCTCACTGTGCATGGAATGTTTTTATTTTTCAAAGTCTAGAAGATATCAGACAATAACAAGGTAGCGTTATCAATTATTTAAACTTTTTACTTAGTTATAACCTCATTTTAATTTGAATCTAGCATCTTCTAGGCAAGTAATCTTCGATGAGGGATGCATATTAGACTTAACTATTATCTTTTATAAAAATAAACCTATCTTGGCCAAATTCAAGACTTACTGAATATCTTCACTTGCTGTTCTTGGTGTATTCTTAGCATATGTCTTATTTAATTATTGCTATATTATATGCATATTTGTATGTGTAATGATGTTTATGTCAATAACTCCATATGTTTCCTTAATAAAAATTATGTTTATTCATTTTTATAAGTCAAATCTATTATTTACTGACTTCTTTTTATTTAATTTAATTTATTTATTTTGAGTTGGAGTCTCACTCTGTCTCCCAGGCTGGAGTGCAGTGGCATGCTCATGGCCACTGCACACTCGACCTGCTGGATTCAGGTGATCCTTCCTCCTCAGCCTTCCAAGTAGCTGGAACTACAGGCACGTGCCATCACATCCAGCTAATTTTTTTATTTATTGTAAAGATGAGGTCTCACCAATTTACCCAGGCTGGTCTCGAACCTGTGGGCTCAGGCAATCCTCTCACATCGGCCTCCCAAAGTGCTGGAATTATAGGCATGAGCCACTGCGCCTGGCCTGACTTCTTTTTAAATAGGCTAAATTATTGTCCTTAAAGACAATATTTTGTGATGATTTTTTAATTTTGTTTTGTTTGAACCTGAAACAACCACATTTTCTTGTAAGTTACCTTATTCTTGCTAAGAACTCCTGTCAGACCTTTCACTTTTGAAAATTTTTAGTGAAAATTAACCATAGTCATTTTTAGTCACCTTGTCTACAGATAGTTTTGTTTTTGTTTTTATGGTATTCATCTTTTTTATTCTGATGCTGGCCTGAGTGCTCTACCATTAGCTCCAGGCTAGAGTTGATGTTTTCACCAAAGAAGGGTATAAATAAAGAAGGCCCATGTCTGAGCTCCTTGGAAATAGTCTGTACTAAGTACTTCAAACTATTGAAACTTCAAAGATTAGATTCTCAGGGGCAGGTTTCTGACGACATTGCTTAGATAACTTTCAGACCGTACCAGTGGTGTGAGTCAAGATTTTCAGGACTCTTTTTAGTTGAGAAACAAATGGCTTCTTGAGATTGATAGCCCAATATCCAGTGGAACTAGGATGAACTAAACAAACTGGTGAAGAAAATTGACATTATTTGTTTGGAATATTGCATATGTTATTTTACTGTTTTATTTTCTGGATATATAAGGAAGTCTTTTCTATTTTTTGTCAAGATATCTGTTACTAATTTATAATTTAAAAAATTGGTTATGCAATCAAGACCTTGCCTGGCATGCCATATTTGAGAATTATGCTCATTTAATCAGGTGTGGCCACTTCTAAAGAACTAAGGTTCACTTTATGAAACCAAGGCTTTGAAAGAACTCCCAGGAAAAGTGATGGCATTTTCTTTGTTAATAGGGTCCCAGCCTTAAGGAAGGCCACTTCCTGCCAGGAACCTTGGGATATTTTGTGGGGAAGAATTCAACAAAATTTATAGGTACATAGATGAAATTTGGAAAGAATTTTTTGGGGTTTGACTTCCTAGCCTCAGAATAGCAAAGAATAGAGGTTTTTAAGAGTTCAATCTAATATATCATATGGAAACTTCCAACAAAGCAAACTTCAGAAAACCTAAAATGTACATTAACACTCTTGCTGGACCTATGTAAATAATCAGGCCCGAGTTAATGAGTCCAACTTTATTTTGTGATCATATTAATCTTTCTTTGAGGAAAGAATGTAAAAAATAATTTGGAATAATCAAAAAAGATTATCAGGTATCTCTAGTGGAAAATTACATATTATTTGGGTACACCCTTCCAGGTTGTCTGATTCTAAGTTTCATTGTCTTTGAAGGTTAAAAGCTGATGGTAACTCAAAAGGTCCCTCTATGGCCATGTAGCTACATCCTTTCTTGCCAAGAAACGCCTTCCCTCACTATGGAAAGGCAGTTTCGCTTCTGTTTGCAAGTTCATGTCAATATCCCCAATCTGCAGCTGTGACTATTCTTTGGCTTCCCCTTTGAACTGCTTGTGACATATGCATTGTTCTCTCGTTTTGTTTAATTACTTAAATAAAAATTTTGGCATGTATTCATCGTATATCTATATGAGACTCTTTATTTCACCTTGTTGAAAATTATTTTTTAACAAATGGTAAACTATAATCATACCATTTGATCTTTATACCTGGACAAACATTTCTGCCATGAAGGTTACACTAGAACCAATTCCTTCTCCCTTGGTCTTCTTTGTCTGTCCAGGATCCATTTTTTCCATCTTCTGATAACAGCAAAGTTACTTCTTCCCGTGTTTTAGTTTATGTGTTTTCAATATAACTGTAAATCCTTCCATATCCAGGAGTGTTTATGAGACCCATGCCTGACCAATCAGAGTGTCACATTTACCCTGTCCACTATGATTGGATAAGGATTGATAATTTGACCAAGTCAGAATCAGTGAGACTAAATTCTGGATATTGGGTGAAGAGAATTTCTTTCAGTCAATTTAATGGAATAATAGGCCATAAACCTATTAATGCTGGTGACCTTTCTGTCACTGCATGGGGAAACATAGCCTGAAGTGAGGCCACACAGAGAAAAATTGAGTCAAAAAAGGAGACAAACAACCAAGACCTGGCAATTATATTTGATCCAAGTAACTGGTTTCTGTCATTTTCAAAAGAGTCCTGATTAATCCATTTCCATAAAATTAATCCATAGTATCAAAGGCATGCCAATTTAGAACCAAAGGGGGTTTGACTTCAACTTGAATCGTAGCAAGAAGGCTAATAAATTTAGTATGATTATTATTACTATTCTTTCAGTAAATACTGGAGATGGAAGATTTATCCCTCAAATCAAAATTCCAGAACTAAATCATGCTGACTGCAACTTGCCTGGTGGTAGCTATTGGCCAACACTTTGCAGCTGCAGTAGAGCATTGAGTTGGGTTCAACTACTGTAGGGTGCTTTTGAAACTCACTCACAGATGCTTTCTGGGCCATCACTCCCATGCTCCACCCTACTTACTCCCTCAGAGCCACAGCTATGAAAGACACATCATAAGATACCACTACTGTCATTTTTACTGCAGGCATACAGAAGGAATATAGACTTGGTGCATTGCCAGCCTCTGGGAGGATGGACAGAGCCCCTGTAGAGCTGATTAACAGAAGCAATTTTACCCTGGATTTTACTCCAAAACGAAATTCTAAATCAGAACCACAGAGTTATAAATATTTGATGTTAATGCAGGCTTTCCTTAATTGCACTGTAAAAATGTTTGAAAATTGTAAACAGACAGGGAACAAGGGGAACATGAAGTGGAAGGTAGATGTGGAGATTTGGATTACCCATGAATACATTAGAACTGATGAACATGACTATTGGGTGTTGAAAGATGATTCTCACTTAGGTAGGTGCTTTTGCTGAAAGATGATATATAGAGAAAGTGATATTTGACAGTGTCTTCTACACCTTTGCAGGCATAGCTTATATAAGATATAGTAATCTGGACACATTTTTCTTTCTTTTTTTTATTATTTTTTATTTATTTATTTTTATTTTTTATTATGAAGTTGTGGGGTACAGTTAAGGGTTAGGTATACAATTGCGTTTCATTCAGGCACCCTGTTGATATGGGGTGTTTCCCCATTCCCAGACAGATATTTGCTACTGTTAATCCCATCTCCCTCCCCCCACCATAGTTTCCCAGTACGGTCAGTCATTTTCGTATAGTATTGCATTGGATGTTTAAGGTCCATTATATGAGTGAGAACATGTGATATTCGGATCTTTGTTTCTGTGAGAGGTCACTCAGTATTATAGACTCTAGTTCCATCCAGGTTGCTGCGAAATTCATGATTTTGTTCTTTTTTATGTCTACATAGTATTCCATCGTGTATATGTACCACATTTTTTTAATCCAATCCTCTTTTGACGGGCAGCATGGCTGTTTCCAGATTCTTGCTATTATGAACAACGCTGTGATAAACATGCATGTGCAGGTATCTTTTTTATAGAGTGATTTGTGTTCTTCAGGATATATTCCCAGTAGGGGGATTGCAGGGTCATATGGGAGGTTGGTATTTAGGAATCGCCACACTGCTTTCCACAGAGGTTACACTAGTTTACACTCCCACCAACGGTGTAGAAGTGTTCCCTTTTCACCACACCCTCTCCAACAGCTGTTATTTTTTGACTTGTTGATAACTGCCATTCTGACTGGGGTTAGGTGGTATCTCAGTGTGGTTTTGATTTGCATCTCCCTGATGATTAGTGAGGTTGAACATTTCTTCATGTGTTTGTTGGCTGCTCGGATGTCTTCCTTTGTGAAGTATCTGTTCATATCTTTTGCCCATTTTATAATGGGTTTTTTTTTTTTTTTCTTCAGCACGTTTGTGTTCCTTGTAGATCCAGGATGTTAAGCCTTTGTCAGACCTGGAATTGGCAAATACTTTTTCCCAGTCTGTAGGCTGTCTCCTTGCTCTCTTGATGGTTTCTTTGGCCTTGCAGAAGCTTGTCAGTTTAATAAGGTCCCACTTGTCTATTTTCTCTCTTATGAGCTGTGGGTTTTGGGTTTTGTTCAGGAATTGGATGCCAGTTCCGATTTCCATGAGGGTATTTCCTTCATTTTCTAAGGATCTTATGGTTTGAGGTTTTACATTTAGGTCTCTGATCCATTTGGAATTAACCTTTGTGCATGGGGATAGATAGGGGTCCTGTTTCAATCTTCTGCATGTGATCAGCCAGTTTTCTCAGCACCACTTACTGAATAGGTTCTCCTCTCCCCAGTGGAGGCTTTGTCAAAGATGAGTTGGTTGAGAAATTGAGGTTTTGCTTCTGGAATCTCAATTCTATTCCATTGATCTATATACCTGTTCCTATATCAATACCAAGCTGTTTTGATGATTGTAGCTTTATAGTAAAGTTTGAAGTCTGGTAATGTGATACCACCTGCTTTGTTTTTTTTTTGCTGAGGTTTGTTCTGACTATTCTTGGACGTTTGTGTTTCCATATGAATTCCTGCATTGTTTTTTCTAGGTCTGAGAAGAATGTTGCTGGTAATTTGATGGGTATTGCATTGAATTTGTAGATTGCCTTAGGTAAGATGGACATCTTCACAATGTTGATTCTTCCGATCCATGAGCATGGGATATTTTTCCACTTGTTTGTGTCAACTTTTATTTCTTTGAGCAGTGTTTTGTAGTTTTCCTTGTAAAGGTCTTTCACGTCTCTGGTTAGGAAGATGCCAAGGTATTTCATTTTTTTTGTGGCTATTGTGAATGGAATTGTGTTTTTTATTTGGGTTTCTGTTTGTTTATTATTGGTGTAGAGAAATGCGATTGTCTTTTGTACATTTATTTTGTAACCTGAGACTTTGCCAAAGGCCTTTATCAGTGTAAGGAGGTTTTTGACAGATTCTCTTGGGTTTTTAAGGTACACAATCATATCATCTGCAAAGAGAGATAACTTGACTTCCTCTTTTCCTATTTGGATACCCCTGATTGCCTTCTCTTCTCTGATTGCTCGAGCCAGGACTTCCAATACTATGTTGAACAGGAGGGGTGAGAGTGAGCATCCTTGTCTTGTTCCAGTTTTCAGGAGAAATGGTTCTAATTTTTGTCCATTTAGGAGTATGCTCGCTCTGGGTTTCTCGTAGATGGCTTTTATTATTTTGAGGTATGTTCCCCGTATGCCTAGATGTTCAAGGGTTTTTATCAAGAAGGGGTGCTGGATTTTATCAAAAGCTTTTTCTGCATCTAATGATATAATCTTGTGGTTTTGTTTTGACATCTGTTGATGTATTTAATAACATTTATGGTTTTACGAATATTGAACCAGTCTTGCATCCCAGGAATGAAGCCTACTTGGTCATGATGGATGATTTTTGAGATGTATTGCTGAATCTGGTTTGCTAGGATCTTGTTGAGAATTTTAGCATCTATGTTCTTCAAAGATATTGGCCTGTAGTTCTCTTTCTTTGCTGGATCTTTACCTGGCTTGGGTATCAATGTGATGTTGGCTTCGTAAAATGATTTGGGGAGCATTCCATCTTTTTAAATCACCTGGAATACCTTCAGTAGGATTGGTATCAGCTCCTCCTTAAATGTCTTGTAGAATTCTGCTGGAAAGCCATCTGGACCAGGGCTTTTTTTTGTAGGAAGTTTTCTTATAACGTAGTCGATTTCCTTGATTGTTATTGGTTTATTTAGGGTCTCAATTTCTTCTTGTTCCAACTTAGGTAGGTTGTGTGATGTCAGAAAATCCTCCATTTCCTTAAGGTTTTCAAGTTTGTTTCCATACAAGTGTATGTAGTAGTCTCTAATGATCTTTTGTATTTCTTCAGGGTCAGATGTGACTTCATCTTTTGTGTTTCTGATTGTGCTTATTTGTTTTTTTTCTCGTTTTTTTCTTGGTCAGTCTAGCTAGGGGACCATCAATCTTGTTTATTCTTTCAAAGAACCAGCTTTTTGTTTCATTGATTTTTTCTATTATCTTTTTGTCTTCTATGTCCTGGATTTGGGCTTTTATTTTGGTGATCTGGATTCTTCTGCTGAAATTAGGATTTTTGTGGTCTTGCTTTTCCAGCTTCTTTAGGTGGCTTGTTAGGTTGTTAATTTCTGTTCCTTCCATTTTCCTCATGTGTGTTTGTAGGGATATAAATTCCCCTCTTATTACAGCTTTTAAGGCATCCCAGAGATTTTGGTAAGATGTTTCTTCATTTTCACTTGTTTCCAGGTATCTTTTGATCTCTGTTTTGATTTCATCATTGACCCAGGAGTTGTTTAGCATCATGCTGTTTAGTGTCGTCTTTGTGGGTTTTGGGGGACTTTGTTGGTGTCAATGTTTATTTTTATTCCACTGTGGTCCGAGAAGGTGCATGGTAGAATTTCAGTCCTTTTAAATTTGCTTATGCTTGATTTGTGTCCAATTATGTGGTCAATCTTAGAATATGTTCCATGCAGTGATGAGTAGAATGTGTATTCTGTGGTCTTTGGATGGAGTGTTCTATAGGTATCAATTAAGTCCATTTGGTCCAGAGTCTCATTGAGGTTCCAGATCTCCTTGCTGATTTTTTGTCCTGATGATCTGTCTAGAGTTGTGAGTGGTGTATTAAAGTCCCCAGTTATTATGGTGTTAGAGTCAATGTCTTTCTTTCGTTTTCCTAGAAGTTGCTTTATGAATGTTGGCGCACCTATGTTGGGTGCATATATGTTTAGGATAGATATTTCTTGTTGATGGAGTGAACCTTTTATCATTATGTAGTGGCCCTCTGTATCTTTTTTAATTTTTGATAGCTTAAATGGTATTTTGTCTGAAATTTGGATCGCGACTCCTCCTTTCTTTTGTGTTCCATTCACCTGAAAATTTGTTTCCCATCCTCTTACTTTGAGTCTGTGTATGTCCTTTCTAGTGAGATGGGTCTCTTGAAGGCAGTATATTGTTGCCTGGTGATATTTTATCCATTTTGTCATTCTATGTCTTTTCAGTGGTATGTTTAGTCCATTCACATTCAGACTAACTATTGAAATGTGAGAGTTCGTCCCTATCATGGAGTTCTTATTGAGTTGTTGTTCTTCCACTTGGTTTTTTCTTTTTTTTTTTTTTTGTCTTTCTTTTGATTTTGGGGTTGGTTCGTGTATATTTTATTCTTTTCCCTGTACTCTTGTGAAGAACGTTGTTCTTTTTTCCTTTTCTTCTGTGTTTAGTACTTTCTTAAGTGTTTCACATAGAGATGTTTTGGTGGCAGCATAAGTTCTTAGGGATTGGATAACTGGGAAAGATTTTAATTCTCCCTCACTGATGAAGCTTAGCTTGGCCGGGTAGGTTATTCTTGGTTGAAATTGTTATCTTTTAGGACTTTGAAGATAGGGCTCCAAGCTCTCCTAGCCTGCAGGGTTTCTGCAGATAAGTCTGCTGCTATTCTGATTGGTCTTCCATGTTAGGTGATCTGGCCTTTTTCTCTTGCTGCCTTTAGGATTTTTTCTTTTGTGCCTACTTTATTTAGGTGAATTATTATGTGTCTAGGAGTTGGTCT
Organism: Carlito syrichta; assembly: GCF_000164805.1. NCBI lineage: Eukaryota > Metazoa > Chordata > Mammalia > Primates > Tarsiidae > Carlito > Carlito syrichta. The sequence continues at coordinate 998,057 of NW_007258428.1, forward strand.
TCTCATTTGTTCTCTGAATCTCTTGTGTTTGAATTTTTGCATCACTGATTAGATAAGGGAAGTTTTCTTGAATAATCTCGTGGAAAGTTTGTTCCAATGTGGTCTCTGTTTCTCTTTCTGCCTCAGGGAGTCCGATTATTCTTATGTTAGGCCTCTTGAGGTAGTCACTCATCTCTTGAAGGTTTTGTTCTGTCTTTTTGAGCTTATTTTCTGTGTTTTTAAGAGTTTGGGTTATTTCTATATTTTGGTCCTCAAGCTCTGAGATTCTTTCTTCTGCTTGGGTAATTCTGCTTTCCATGCTTATCAATTTGTTATTTATTTCATTCACAGTATTCTTTATTACTGTTATCTCAGATATCAGCTCCTTCCTAGTTTCTTCTTGTGTCTCCTCAATTCTTTTTAATCTCTCCATTATTGTTTTGATATCTACATTTGCAGTTTGAGACCCTTCATTCTGGGGGCTTTTCATTGTTTGCATTCCAAAGTCAGTTTTCTCAGTGTCTGCTCTCCCAGGTATCTGGGAGAGACCCATACTCTTCTTTTGGTTTTTCTTCATTTCTGTAGATTTTTCTCCCTCTCCCCCTTTCCCTCCCCCTCCTCAATTCTGTTTTTGAGGGAAGGTGGGGTTGCTTTTATTTCTCTTCTGCAATGACCTGTTCTTCCTTATGAGGGTCTTCTGGTTTTGTTCACTTTTCCCTCTGCTTTACAGTCTGTCTATTCAGCAGTTTGCAGTCTTGGTCCGTTCAGAGAATCTCACCAGTTCACCTATGCCGTCGCCATCTTGCCTCTCCCTGGACACATTTTTCTAATGCTTATATTAAGGAATTATTTTCAGGATTAGGGATAACTGTGTTCATTGAGTCACTTAACAAATAAGTTTTGAGTATCTTTCCTTAGAGACTGTGTGTGTGGGAGGGTGGTTTGGGAGAGGATATTTAAAAAGTTCTATTGTCAGCTTATGTTAGGGTTTTACCTACAAGAAGTTGTATTTCAAGAAGCGCATTTTAGTTTGTGATATGTAGAATTCCAAGTAATTCTGAATTCAGTAAAGAATTCTTTTATACTTTAAACTTATATCCTAAAAATCACAAGCACATATAAAATGAAGAGATATAAAGTCCATTTTACATATATGCATGTTTTCCAACCTTGTCAGAGCCAAAAGTATCTCTTGGGGTGTTTGATAAAATACAGATGCATTGATTTTTTTTTTTTTTTTGAGTTGGAGTCTCACTGTGTCACCCAGACTGGAGTGCAGTGGCATGCTCCTGGTCACCGCAGCCTCGACCTGCTGGACTCCGGCGATCCTTCTGCCTCAGCCTTCCAAGTAGCCGGAACTACAGGCACGTGCTACCACACCCAGCTAATTTTTGATTTATTGTAGAGATGAGGTCTTGCCAAGTTGCCCAGGTGGGTCTCGAACCTGCGGGCTCAGGCAATTCACTCACCTCAGTCTCCCAAAACGTGGGATTACAGGCTGAGCCACTGAACCCGGCTAGATTTTTAAAAAGTCCTTGCAATCAGAAAATTTTAGGAAACATTGTAAATGTGTTCACCTATATTTATACATATTTATATATGTAATATTATATATATTGTAGTGATGTGTGTATATGCATATATACATATATGTGTATACATTCTTATCTTTCTTTGTAAAACATTAATGCTCCCCTGCAGAACAGGATAAATATTTAAGATATTATCTTATTTCACTGACGTTTTTGAAGACCATATAAAATAATGCAGGTAGAATTAAGGATTTTCTCCTTTTTGCACATGCTTCTATTTTGACCATAAATGTATACTGGTGACTTACATGTCTGTCTCCCCTATAAGATTATGAAATCTTTGATGATGGAAGAATATCTTATTCATCTTTATGACTCTAGGGCTTAAACCAAGTAGGTGGAAAGTTGGAACACAAATATTTGTAGATTTATAATTCCATTGAAGTGTTGTCAGTCAGGCATAGTGACTCATGCCTGTAATCTCAGCACTTTGGATGTGGAGCGCCAGTCTCCTCATCTTCATGTCATGGATAATTACAGTGCCCACCTCAGCAGTTTGTTGCAGGGATTAAATGAGATGTGTAAATTTGCATGCTGCTGAGTGATCCTCAGCAAACGTTAGCTTTCTTTACGGCATCATCAACTTTAATAGTTATTTTTCATTCACCTTTTTCTTAAAATTAGAACTTATTTATTCATTCACTAACTCATTATGTGTTAAACATGTTTTACAGGCAAGGAACTGAACTCTTTCTAAAGAGGCTTCAGCAAAACATAAGGCATGGTCCCTCCCTCAGGGGGCTCTCAGGGTGAACTCTTAGTTGACTGGACTCAGTAGGGTGCATGTAGGCAGGCGTTCATCTTGCACATCTGAAGACTGAGTGCAGAGACTACTGCGATGGCTGCAATGGCTGAGGTTTTCCTGGGAGGTGAGCTCGCTGAAGACTACCTAGGTCTCAGTAAACAATTTCTCATCTTAGGGCATTCTTAATGCCAAACATCTGAGTGAAGGAGGGAAACTGGGATGTTGAACTCATTCCCTCTTCATCTCCAAGTTCGGTGTCATGTGGACTCAGCTGGGTCCTGCAAAAGAAAAGGACTAAGCCTTCTCTGCTCTGAGGCTCTCTATATGTAAGCATTACCAGCACCAACTTCTAGTGGTGCCTCTCTTTTTTGAAGCCTCTGGACCAGTGGGGAGATAGGTCTGGACATATAATCAGACAGCTTCAATTGACAATATCTTCAGGGGACAGACAGGGAAACTAAGACTCAGAGGGGGAAAGGAACTTTCATATTAACATTCAGATAGTTTTAGAGTTCAGATCTCCTTTACTATAAACAGATGACTTTAATCTCAGAGTTTTACCAAAAATGGCACCAATGTTTGCTAATAACAGTAGCAGGAATACCATAAATTTGGAGCCCTCAACCATGAATGCACATTAGAATAATCTACAAATTTTCACAAACGATATGAAGGCTGGGAGTGGTGGCTCAAACCTGCAATCCCTGCACCATGGGAGGCCGATGTGACAGGATTGCCTGAGTCTAGGGGTTCGTAAACAGCCTGGGCAACTTGGTGAGACCCTATCTCTACAATAAATCAAAAACAAATTAGCCAAGCATGGTGGCACATGCCTGCAGTTCCAGCTCCTTGGAAGACTGAGGCAGAAGAATCACCTGAGTCCAGCAGGTCGAAGGCTGCGGTGGCCGCTGTGATGGCTGCGAGTGTGCCACTGCACTCCAGCCTGGGCAACAGAGTGAGACTCCAACTCAGAAACAAACAAACAAACAAAAAACCACTCTCACCCTAGACTAACTAAATGTGACTATTAGGAGGGTAGAGGGTGTCAGGCTATTTCCAGATGATCCCCCCGGGTGATTCTGATGCACAGTGAGGATTGAAACCCAAGACTTTTGATGCATACATGTCACAAAATTCATGACCTTTGATTTAAAAGCAGAAGTTACATATGCTTTTAGGGTACGATTGCTTTTAGGGAGCATGAAAAACAATGGACTGTGTGCGAATCTGTATCTTTCTTCATCGTCTGAGGCAAATCCTCCTGCTTTGGACCATGCAGGATCTCTCCTTGTGATAGAATTAAGACATCACTAAAGCATCATTACTTCTCCAGAGAACTCAGCCCAGCTTAGGTTCCTATCTTCTAGCTTGGGGTTCCCAAACCTTAGCCTACTTCAGAATCAACTGGAAAGCTTGTTAGAACACAGATTGCTGGGTGCTAGCCTCAGAGTTTCTGATTCATTGGGGGCTCAGATGATGTCGATGCTGTTGGGTTCCAGGAGTTATACTTTGAGAACCACTGGTCTAACTCATGCTCGCTGATAGCAGTGATAAAAGAAGATGCCAGTTATCTTTAAAATGAAAGAAGTCAGAAAATAATACTGAAAGATTTAAGTGGTCTTAGGGAAGAACTTTTAATACTTTAAGTAATCAGCAGTGACATTGCAAAAACCTCTCCTTTGAAGATTTTGAAAATGGGGCCACCAATAGGCATTCTAAGAGACGATTCCAACCTCTCTCTGTAGTAACCATGTCGTTGTCCAGCCTCCTGAATCTGCTTGTGTCTCCTTGGAAATACTCACAAGTGCCTGTCTGCCAACAACTCCCACTCCTGTATCTGCCATCAGAGAGTGACCATGCTCTCTTGGCCAAATTTATAGAGAAAAAATGAAGATAATGCAAAAGGGTTATATGGTTTTCTATAGAGGTTTCTACAGCCCACTTCCAAGTGAACTAGGTTCATATGTAAAATTCTCAGTGGATATCTGACTTCAAAGAAAAAAAATAATTAAATCTGTCTACAGATGTAAGCATGATCATAGACAGCGTCTGTAGAATTTCTGTCTACAGGACTGTCTTAAAACACGGTGAAATGAAATATTGTTGTTTGTGTAACTTATGGGCAAAAATATTTTAAATAAATAAATGTTTCCTTGAGACTCAGCTTACAACACAAGTGCATTTGATGCTGAGGCTGCAGGGTGCTGAGACTTATTGAATGCATAATGCTGTACTCTTGTTTGATATGATATTGTGGGAAAACTTACAATCTCCCCTTCAGAATAAAAAATTAAATGTTTTGGAAGGGGCATAGAAGTTTTGTGCCAAAGTATGTAGCCATCTCCTGTGGAAGTATTTTAGGGACTGGATAGTTTTTCAACTAGATATGTATCAGTTTTAATTATAATGTTAAGTAGTTCTCCTATTTTGACTAGACATACTTATTATAAATAAGCCCAATTCATCTTATGAAATTGCACTCTGAATGGCATTTCATAATCCGAGATAAGAATTGTCATTTGCTTTGAATTATCATAATGTGCCGATCATCCTAAACATTTCCCAGGCAGGCTCCTTTCTAAGTGTACCATGTGGACATTACTGCACCCTGCATAGTGATTTCCATCCTCCTCCCCGAACCAGAAAGATATCCTTGGAAAGTTGAGAGGCTAAGGAGTCAAGATTGCAGACAGACAGCAGTTTTTGAGATCCAATATGTCTGATTTGAATGTGACTCTCATTGGCCCAACAATCTTGGGCAAGTCATATTGCTTCTGTGGGCCTCATTTCGTCATTTGTCCACTGAGGAAAGTAAATTCCCCTCATGTGTAGTTTAGGCTAACTTCAAGGGCATGTGACTTATGGTTTAGGGCTCTGCTGTCGCTGCATTGAAATTCTCTCTCTCTCTTTTTATACTGAGACCTACAAATTATGTAGCTTGTCCTAAAGTGGTATTGATGGGATAAAATGTGGTATTAAATGTAGGACACATGGCACTCCATAAATAATACTTTCCCTCTCCTCAGACTATGGAATGACCCCATAAACTGCCCATTATGTATCATCAGTAATCTGAAGAACATGACATGGTCTTTGCCCTTAGTTCCATATCCTCAGTCTGGATTTCAAGACAGAGGTGCTTGTCTCTGTGATAGAAGACAGTACCTGGAAGACATGCATGGAAAGGTGTCTACTTTTAATTGTATACCTTTCTGTTCCATTTAGATTTTTCTCATGCACATAGATTGCCTCTTTAAAAATATTGTAGGCTGTGCACAGTGGCTCAAGCCTGTGGTCCCAGCATTTTGGGAGGCTGAGGTGAGGGGATTGCCTGAGCCTACAGTTTCGAGAGAAGCCTGGGCAACTTGGCGAGACCTCATCTCTACAATAAATCAAGAAATTAGCTGGATGTGGTAGCACACGCCTGTAGTTCCGGCTACTAGGAAGGCTGAGGCAGAAGGATCATCTGAGCCCAGCAGGTCAACACTGGTATGCCATGAGTGTGCTACTGGACTCCAGCCTAGGCAATGGAGTGAGACTCCAACTCAAAAAATATATATTTTTTAGATTAAAAAAAGAAAATGATACAACAGTTAAAAACTCTAATCAGAATTCTCAGATGCATAAACAATTATTTTATAGAATATTGATTCCTCGGTACCAAACAAGACCTTCAGCTTTCTCAGTGTTGCTAAATTTTAAGTTAATTATAGTCCCACTGGCCTTCAATTTATACAATTGCTCATATTTTTAAAATGTGTTAACAGGCTGGGCATGGTGGATTATGCCTATAATCCCACTTTGGGAGAATGAGGCTAGAGGATTGCTTGAGCCCAGAGTTCAAGACCAGCCTAGGCAACATAATGAGACTTCGTACCCACAAAAAAATTTTACAACTAGCCACTCATGGTAGCACGTGCTTGTAGTTCCAGCTACTCAGGAGACTGAACCCAGAAGGTTGTTACTATGATGAGCTGTGATCATTCCACTGCACTCTAGCCTGGACAACAGAGTGAGACCCTGTCTCTAAATAAATAAATAAATAAATAAATAAATAAATTGGCAATAACCATAGTTTCTAGGTTAGAGAACAGGTCTTTCCCTTTCTCCTTCTGTCTCTTTAACCATACCATTCTCACAGACCAGGTTACTCTTACTCATTCCACCTAAATTGCTGTAGGAAATTGGAAGGAGCTAATCAATATCGGGTGCAATCATTTCAAGAACTAGTATTTTGGATTAAATTCTCATGGTCATGAAGGATAGCATTCCACCTAAACAGAGTTGAGATTCTATATGTGGTGAGGGGTTAGAAGTTGGATCATTTGCTCTGGAAGTCTATTCAAAGGTCATAGAAATTCAGGCAAAGCAAAAGTCACTGTTTCAACCTGCTTCATTCACTAGCGCTTCATTGCGTAGCCTATTGGTATTGAGCCAAACCGTCTACAAGTGAGCATTACCATTTTACTCACATTCTGTGTCCTGGCCTCTGAGAATTTTCAAGGCCTAAGAGTGTGCTCTAGCCTGCATTATTCTTCTGTGGTTATTAATTGTGCCATTTTCACTTTTCAATTGCAAATTCATTTGTCATCAAGCTCTTAGATTTTTCAGTGTTTAAACTGGTCTTAGAATCTGCAATGTATTCAAGGACCAAATGAAATCCCATCTTTAGATTCAATTCTCTTGTTTCCTTGATCTCTTTCTTAATTCGCAGAGAGGGTTCCATAATGCTGTTTAAATCAAGTCACACACCAATTTTCCATCCATGGCTGTAGATGTCTGAGGCTGCACCTGCTGAGGAGCCATTATCTAATCTTTCTGGGAAGTTTACACTCTCTCTAGTAAACTTCTTCATGTTTACCCAGAACGGTGTTTTATGGTGTAAGAGATACTTTGCCTCTGAATATTAAAGCCACTTTGCACCTGGTTAAAGAAGAGAGTTTTAGAAAGGAAGAGCTTGATGAGTTCGCTGAATGCCTTTCATGTGAAATTTCCTACAATTAAATGTTGGATTTTTCCCACTCCCACTAAACTTGAACAATCATTTCTTAAAACACCATGTAGTTTGAGTTCTGAAGCCTCTTCAGCACTGGTTTAATTGCAGGTTGACAAAGATGGGAACTTCTCTTAAAAATGTGCCACCAGACGCCACAGAACCCAGGCACTGAACCACAGTAGAAAAGGATTCTTATTGGTGCAAAATCCCATCACAATATTTGAGGAGTTGGGCTTTTATACAGATGTCAGAGGATCAGAGAAGAGAGCACATGCTATTAAAAGAATTGGTTCCATGGGTGTGGTTGCCATTTGTATCTCAGTATGGACCCTACTTTTATAAGTAATCCTAGAGGCAGTTTCTCCAGGGCCGGGAGTGGGAAGGCAGGGAGAGAGGAGATCACTTGCTAGTCATCAAAATTCTCAATCTCAGAAGCTTGCAGAAAGAAGGTGCATAGTTGTCCTATATTGGGGGATACATTAATTTTGCCTGTTAATGGGGCAGGAATTTTAAAAAACCTCAGAGTCAGGAAAGAATGAAAAGACTCCAAGGGAGTAGTACTTGAGCTTGGTTGTAAAGTAGAATCCACTAAAGAACCTTACAAAATCTTGATGCTCAGGGACACCAGACTGGATATTTCAAAGTCGCTGGGAGTAAAAATTGGACAACGATACGTTTTAGAACTCCCCAGGTAAGTTCAGCTTACTATCATGACTCAGTGGTCAGTGGATTTTTGAAGGAGCTTTCCCACCTTACTGCCTGATGTGTGCTTAGGTGTGACATGCAACCCTGAAAGAAGCCGACTTCCCTCAAGTCAGTCGTAGAAAGTAGAAGCAACCTTGGTGCCTTACGGTGGCAGTTAGTGCTCTGTGACCTGCTGACCACAGAAACAGTGAGCCAAGTAGAAGAATGTGAAGAAGGCATGAGGTCTCAGAAGAAAGGAAGCCTCTTGGGAATATCTACAAAATTAAGACCTGTAAATCACTGAGATTTAGAAGGGGGAAAGAAGTAAGTAATTTAGATGTCATAAAGCATCCATTGTAAAATCTTTGCTCCCCACTCCCTATAAAAGGAAAAAGCAAAAACACCAGAGAAGAAAAGTAAAAGTGCTTGCAGTTCAAACTTGACAGCTCTCTGTCACCCTGTCTGTATGCTGGGGGTCTGAAACCTCAAATGCTACAGAGCTTCACTTTCTGCCTAGAAACATGCATTTATGAAAAATGAAGAAAAGGAGGGAGGGTGAGAGGGTGAGAGAAAAAAAATTCTGTGCTGTCCACTTGCTATTTGTGGAGGGTTTCACTGAGAGATCAAATGTTTAAAAAGATATTATTTAATGGGTAAATACATTTGGTATGCCAAATAATGGGTGTTCCTTTTGCTGAGTGACAATAATAAGAAAAGACAGGTGTTTACTTTTAAACACAGCTATTGTAAAATTGGCGAAAAGGGTGATTTTGTCCTATTCAGTTTGCAAAATACAATTTGGAAAATCATTTGTGATTTTCATCAATTCTACATTCTTGCCTCAAGACTCTCCCTGCTGCAGAGACAAGGTGAGTTTTCTAGATGGTAGACGTTGGAAAGCCATTTAGAGATGGGATTGGAATTGTTCATCCTTTCACGCCACAAAATAATGGCCATGTCCATCATGTAATTGGAATCGTGTTTCTGTCTCCTTATCTTCTCTTAAGTCTCCAATCATTTTGCCTTCCTTCTAGAATATCTTTAGTTCTCTGGTTTTGTCTCTGCAAAACAGGAAGGAAAAATGTGATCATGAAATTGGCATTTGGTTCAAGATCTTAAAAACTAAATGAATGCCTAAGAGAAAATTAAAGGCTTGACATGCAATGTATTCTTGTTTTCTCCTCACTCGGACACTACCGTAAGGACCTGGTATTTCTTCGGGCCTCTGTAGTGCTTTGATTTCCAAGAGTCCTGACATCTTTAAAAGCGATGCTACATGTTTCCTTAGGCAGAGGTTTTTGGATTCTGAATGACCTAGGGGATCAGTGTCTCATACTCAAGACTCTGAGGGATTCCTTACCCTATTAAATCCCGTTGCCTGTATACTCGACTAGAGATTAATTGCCATAATATGGTATTGCATTGTCTTTTACATATATGCTCTAAAGAAAATTTCTTTTTCTTCTTCTTAATTTGAGAAGGGAAAATAAATAAATAAATAAAATCTACAGTGTTTTCTTCTAACATTAAGTAAATCCTTTTTAAAAAAATCTGTTTAAGAGGTGGTAATAAATCTACATCCCCAAACTGAATTCTTTGCACAAGCCCTGGAATTCTAAACCTCTGGGTGGCTGGAATCTGGGGCAATTACACCTAAGGGCCAGACCTGCAGTAATGCCCCAAATTGCTTTCTGGAGGGGGTGGTCGGAGGGTTCCCATTATTTTAAAGTTAAGACTTCAAACCAAATGTTTCTCTCTTTATTGATCTGCTTTCATCTCCCTTCATTGCATTTCCTGTTTGACTTTTTTCTCTTCTTTTTTTTTCCTCCATGGTGGAGAACACCCTCAAATTGGTGATTGAAGACCTTGAAGGTGCTGTTTACAAAGGCTGTTAATGCCCCGTCCTCATTTCCTGTGTTACTGCCGACAAGCCTGATACAAAGCCCTTCTTGGTAGACACTAAAATATCGGAGAGGCCCCACTGAGTTTCTCAGTTTGCAGATAGCTCAGAGATGGGACCAAAGGCGCCCGCTCTTTCCTCTTGCTGGCAGGAAGCTTCCTTTTGTAGCTGTTTAAAAGATATTTTAGAATTACTGAATTATCCCACTGGAAGGGACTTCACAGATCTATGGGACCCAGAGGTTACTGAGCTGGAATCCACCCTTTCTGACAAGACTTAGAGATGGTGCTCAAGGGCTAGAGAACCCTTGGCATTATGTGCTAATTTCACAAGGATGTGCACACACGGACTTCCATCTGTGAAGAGATACGATGGCCAGCAGGGCTTAAGAGTTGCTAATAGATACACCAATGTCCTTCCCACTTTTATAGAAACTGGCCAAAATCAGTTAAAATGGTGTTTCCCAGTTTAATATAATGCCTTTTTCAGCTTGCTTAGCATTTGTTATCTATTTGGGTATCTTAAATTGGATAGTATTGCATAGTGCTTTGGTGCCTTCGTCTCTAAAATAATGACATTGAGCCGGGCTCAGTGGCTCAGCCTGTAATCCCGTGCCTTTGGGAGGCTGAGGTGAGTGGATTGCCTGAGCCCGCGGGTTCGAGACCCGCCTGGTCAACTTGGTGAGACCTCATCTCTGCAATAAATCAAAAAAAATATTAGCCGGGCGTGGTAGCGTGCGCCTGTAGTTCCAGCTACTCGGAAGACTGAGGCATAAGGATCACCGGAGCCCAGCAGATCGAGACTATGTTGGCCAGGAGCGGCCACTGCACTCCAGTCTGGGCGACAGAGTGGGACTCCAACTCAAAATAAAATAAAATAAAATAAAATAAAATAATAAAATAAAATAAAATAAAAATGACATTGTTTTTGATCAGAGGTTTCCAGTTCCTGAGAAAGGAAGGATAGGATGAGTGCCAGGCGATTGGGCTCTAGCACTAGCAAGATCTGGGTTCAAACCCAACTCAGTCACTTGTGAGCAATGGAAACATCGGTAAGTTTCTTAACACTTTAAGGCCAATATAATAAAGATAATAATAATACCCAAGTAAAGGAAAAAACTTGTATCTGAGGAATGTGAGTCCTTTGAAATTATCAAACCTAGGAAGACGGTAAAGTGAGACAGGAATCACATCCTACTTCCTTCCCTTGAGCTGTGTATTCATCTATGGAAGCTGCTTGCTATTGCTATAGATAGTTATAAGTTAATCCAAGAATGCCTCACTGAACACTGTAACCCATATCCTATGGCTTGACGTGTATAGCCAATCACTAATCTATGATATTTCTATGAACCAATGAGAATTCCCAACAAACAACCCCTGTCCTTTTTGCTTTTATTTTTATTTTTATTTTTTTGAGTTGGAGTCTCACTCTGTCACCCAGACTGGAGTGCAGTGGCCGCTCCCGGCCACCGCAGCCTCGACCTGCTGGGCTCCATCGATCCTTTGGCCTCAGCCTTCCAAGTAGCCGGAATTACAGGCATGCACTACCATGCCCGGCTGATATTTTGATTTATTGTAGAGATGAGGTCTCGCCTGCCCAGGCGGATCTCGAACCCGTGGGCTCAGGCAATCCACTCACCTCAGCCTCCCAAAGGCACAGGATTACAGGCTGAGCCACCGAGCCCGGCTTGCTTTTATTTTTATTTATTTATTTTTGAGTTGGTGTGTCACTCCGTCACCCAGACTGGAGTGCAGTGGCATGCTCATGGCCACCCCAGCGTCCACCTACTGGGCTCAGGTGATCCTTCCACCTCAGTCTTCCAAGTAGCAGGAACTACAGGTGCATGCTACCACGCCTGGCTAATTTTTTGATTTATTATAGAGATGAGGTCTTGCCAAATTGCCGAGACTGGTCTTGAACCCATGGGCTCAGGCAATCTTCTCACCTCGGCCTCCCAAAATGCTGGGATTACAGACTTGAGCCACCTTGCCTGGCCTACTTTTTTTTTTAAAAGATGTGGGGTACAATTCAGGATTAGGTAGATAAGGGATCATTGTACGGGTAAAATTTGGACCTTCCTTTGGTTCCCACTTCAAAATCCACTTGTAACTGCTGCTAATCAGAGTATATATTCCAGGCAACTTGAATCTATGCTCTAGGACTGTAATCCTCAAGTTTGGCCCAAATAGTCTCTTTGACTTAGCTTCTTTCTTTTAAGTCAATATACCTATCTTATTGGTTATCTTAAAGACGAGATGAGATAATAATGTGTTTCACTGCCTAACACATAGTATTCAATAAACGTTAATCCTTTTCTAAATGTCAAGGTGAACATGTTAGAGAATATATACTCATACAACTCACTTCCATGGATGCACCTAGATTATGGGGGGAAAAATCCAAATAATAATTCCAAGGAACCTAATTATGCACATAGTCACCTCCGATTCTGAGGTTACAATAGGTCATGACAAGCCAGGCTTCACCAAATTGGCTGTGGGCTGTGCATGTTCCTGCTCTGACTGCATCTCCCTGTACTACTTCCCCATTGAGCAGAGCAGATGAGAAAGCTACTCTGTGAAAGTGAGATTACATAAATAATCTTGATTCTACTCTAACTGATAATTTTCAAAGGTAAGCCACTCACTAAGTTTGGTATCTTATTATCAGGAACAATTAACTTAGTCCCGCTTCTTAGAGAAAGCCACGGCTATTGTCATCATCATTTCACACTGACTGTTAAGGTATCCTTTGAGAATTGCTGTAGATTATATTTGAGGTTCTTTATTATTTCTAGCAGTCTATATCATTTTTAAATGTTTTTAAATTGTTTATATTAAATAATTCCAAATAATTATGTTGAACTTTTAAGAATAGGGAAAAATAATAAACTATATAGTCATATATTTTTAAGCTACTCAGAAATAGATTAGCAATGTATTTGGTACTCCCATGTCCTAAGTGTTGTCTGATCCTTTCATTGTTCACTTTTATAGCTCTAATTTATTCAGTCTTACATCTTTTTGAGTAAAAAAACTCCTACACTATGTAATCAGCATGACTTTATTCCCTCAGCATTATGTCTCAAACTTTATCAGTGTTAATGTGTAGCAGCCATTGACAAAATAATCATCAAAGTTATATCAATATAATTTATCTTCAGAGTTTTCTATAGGTTGGTTGTAATTCCACTCAAAATTCCAGTGAAAGTTGAAGTTGGTGTTCAGCTAAAATATATATGAAAGAATAAAAGGTCTAGATTTATTCCTACATATTTTATGGTACTATGTAAATCATATTTTTGTTATCTTTTCTAAATGCTGATGGTGTTTAGAAATGCTACTGACTGTACATTGGTTATTTTTAAACTGGCACCCCCCCAACTCTTTAATTTTCATAAATCTTCGGTAGATAATTTTGGCTTTCCTAGAAAAATCACATCATCTACATAGAAGTAGCATTTTTATTTCTTTTATAATCCTTACACATATTTTTTTTTTCTTGCCTTATTTTGCTTTCTAAATTCTTCAATATGATGTTAATCAGAAATGGTGCTAGGAGCTGGCTTTATCTTCTTTGAGATCTTAAATAGAAATCACTTGTCACTTCAGCATTGAGTAAAATGCTTGCCTTAATTTTTAAAAAATATACCTTTTATCAGATTAAGAAATTTCCTGTTTTTTTTCTTAAGCACTTCTATACCAAATGGACAATAGCACACATTAAGCACTTTTCCCCTGCATCTAGTAAGTTAATCATGTAATTCTTCTCCTTTAATTTCATAATAGTGAATCATTTCTTGATTTCCAAATGTTGCTTCAAGCTTGAATTCTAGGGACAAATCCAACTTGTTATGATGAATTATCTATTTTACACATGACTGGATCTTGTTTGCTAATATTTTGTTTAGGATATTTGTTTTTTCATTAGTGAGACTAGTCTGTGTTTTTCTTTATCATTTTCTCCCTGACTGGTTTTGGAGTAACAAGGTACTAGTCTCATAAAATATGCTGGAGAGGTTTTCTTCTTTTATTTTTCTCTGGAAAATTTTGTGTTCATTTGTAGTTACTTGTTCATTAAAAGTCACTAGAATTTGCCAGAACACTATCTGGAACTGGAGTTAGCTTGAAGAACAATGTCTAACTATGGATTCAATTTCTTTAATGATTATAAGACTGCTCTAATTTTCTATTTCTGGGAGTGGAAGTGGATCATATATTAACTGTTTAGTACATGTATAGTACATGTTCAGTCATTTGAGAAACTATCTGATTGTTTTTCAAAAGGCTACATCATTTTGCATTCCTATGAACAATGTGCAAGTGTTCCCATTTTTTTCTCACCCTCATCAATGCTTATTATTAATTTTCCTTTGATTATAACCATCCTGGGATTGTGAAATGGTAGGTATCTCATTGTAGTTTTGATTTGTATTTCCCTGATGGCTAGAGATGCTAAGAATCTTTTCATGTGGTTATTGACAATTTGTATATCTTTTTGAGAAATGTCTATTCATAGCCTTTGTCCATTTGTTAATAGAATCAGTTCTTTTTATTATTGAGTTGCAAGCTTTCTTTATATTCTAGATACAAGTTTCTTATTGATTATATGATTTACAAATGATATTTTCCATTTTGTGAGTTGTCTTTCCACATCTTTCTAAAAATTATATATATCAATAGGATACAACTTCATATTTTGGTATATGCATACATTGTAGATAAATCAATCTAATTAATACATACAGTGCCTCACATGCTTGTCCATTTTGGTGGTGAGAACATTTGAAATATACTGTCAACATTTTCAAGTATGTAGTGCATTATTCATTATGGCCACTATGCTGTACAATATATCTCCAGAACAAATTCCTCCTGTCTAACTGAAATTTTATGCCCTTCACCAACATCTCTCCATCCCCAACCCCTTCCAGCTGGTAACCACTCTTTTACTCACTACTTCAAGTTCAACTTTTTTAGATTCTACATATAAGTGAGATTATGCAGTGTTTTTCTTTCTGTATCTGATTTATTTCACTTTTTTTTTTTTGAGTTGGAGTTTCACTCTGTCGCCCAAGGTGGAGTGCAGTGGCCGCTCCCGACCACCGCAGCCTCGACCTGCTGGGCTCCGGCGATCCTTCCGCCTCAGCCTTCCCAGTAGCCGGAATTACAGGCATGCGCTACCACAGTCGGCTGATTTTTTTTTTTTTTGTAGAGATGAAGTCTTGCTGCCCAGGCGGGTCTCCACCCCGCGGGCTCAGGCAATCCACTCACCTCAGCCTCCCAAAGGCGCGAGATTACAGGCTGAGTCACCGAGCCCGGTTTATTTCACTTTTAATGTCCTCCAGGTTCACCTATGCTGTTGCAAATACCAAGATTCCTTTTTTTTTAAGGCTGAATAGTACTCCATTGTGTATAGATACCACATATTCTTTATCCATTCATCTGTTGATTGACAGATTTCATATCTTAAATATAGTGAATAATGCTGCAATGAACATGGAAGTACAGATATCTCTTTGATATATTGGTTTTATTTTTTTGAATATAGATCCAGAAGTGGAGCTGCTAAATCATATGGTAGTTCTATTCTTAATTTTTGAGAGACTTCCATATTCTTTTCCTAATAACTTTCATTAGGTTCTCTTTTTTCTACATCCTCACCAATACTTACTACCTTTTGTGATTTTGATAGAAGTCCATTCTAAGAAGCATGAGGTATATCTCATTGTGGTTTTAATTTGCATTTCCATGATGATTAGTGACAGTAAGCCTCTTTTCATGTATATGTTGGTCATTTGACTGTCTTCTTTGAGAAATGTTTATTCGGGTCCCTTGTCCATTTTTTAATTGGGTTATTTTTTTTTTTCTTGCTATTGAGTTGTTTGAGTTCCTTATATATTTTTAACTCCTTATCAGATATACAGTTTGCAGATATTTTCTCTCATTCCATAGGTTGTCTCTTCACTCTGTTGATTGTTTCCTTTCCTGTGCAAAAGCAATTTGTCCATTTTTGCTTTTGTTACCCTGCTTTTTAAATCTTTTCTTTTTTTTGGGATGGTATCCTTGAAAGCACAAGTTTTTAATTTTGTTAAAATCAAGTTTGTCTATTTTTTTGTTTCTTATGTTTTTGGTGTCATATCTAAGAGTTCATTGCCAAATCCAAGGACGTGAAAATTTATTCCTAAATTTTCTTCTAAGAGTTTTATAGCAATAGCTTTTACATTTAGCTCTATGATTCATTTTGAGTTAGTATTTGTGTGTGGTGTGAGGAAGAGGTCCACTTCCATTCTTTCATATGAGGATATACAGTTTTCCCACACCATTTGTTGAAAAGGTTATTCTTTTCCCTTTTGAATTTTCTTGACACCCTTGTTGAAAAACAATTGACCATAAATGTGATGATTTATTTCTGGACTCTCAGTTCTGTTCCATTGATCTGTAGGCCTATCCTTGTGACAGTAGTCTAGGTTTTTTTTATTTTATTACAAATTTATAACTCGTATTACACTGAATAGCAGAGTTGTGAAATGGTTAGAAGTATGAACTCTTCTTCTACTTTTTATTTTTGTAGTCATGCAATTTCACTCGCCAAGACTGGTCTTGAAATGATTAGAAGCATGGACTCCTTTTTTATTTTTTATTTTTGTAGAGATAGGGAGGTTTCACTTGCCCAGGCTGATCTGAAACGCTTGGTCTCAAGTGATCCTATAACTTCAGCCTCCCAAAGCATTGAGATTATGGGGTGGGCCACCCCATGGGACCAGAAACACAAGCTCTAAAGCTGTAAGACTTGGGTTCAAACTTAATAGTGGTGTGAACTTAGGATATTTATATAACTCTATGAGTCTCACTTTCCTCCACTTATAAATTAGCAATAATAATGGTGTGTATCTCATGAGATTGTTATGAGGGTGAGATGAGTTAATACATGTAAAGCACTTGAAGTAGCACCTTGCTCATCTTAGTGTAATTAAAATATTTCTATTGCTCACTAGGTGTTAATACATGTTAGATATTATTGTAGATCTGGTATTGATTATGTGAGTCATATGATTATATGATGTGACCTTGTAAAATGTTTTAGTACTAGCAATAAAGAGTACATGCCAGTTTTCAAAAATGTCTAGTGAGTGTCATTTAGTGTACACTATCTTCAATTTAAAAGTTCATTCATCTATGTAGTCCATTAGATCAAGCTTATAAATATGCTGTTCAATTATTCTACTTTTTTTACTCCTCTGAATGCTTCATTTACCACAATTGTGTTAACATTTTTCAAAATAATGCTGGATTTTGCTAATTTCTCCTGCGATTGTAACTTTTTTCTTTATATATTTTGAAACCACATAACTAAGCATTTATAATTTTAGAAATATTGCATAGAGTCTTACTTATTTGACTCTATTATCATTATGGTAGTTATATTTATCTCTGGTAATGTTTTTGCCTTAAATTCTATTTTGTCTGAAAGGAAGATAGCTGCATCAATTTTCTTTTTGATTTGTTTTTGCTGGATATGTCTCTTTTTTATCCTTTTACTTTCAGACTTTCTGTGTCCTTACATTCTAGGCATATCTCATTCAAACAGCATATACCTGAATTTTGTTTGTATTGTTTTAGTCTCAATTATCAATATTTTAAAATAAGGAGTAAATTTAGTTCATTTACACATATTGTGATTACTGATATATTTGTATGTATTTTTGCCATCTTGAATCATCTTTCTATTTGTTCAATTTTTTTTCTGTTTTCCTCTCCATATCTTCCATATTTTTTTATTACTTCCCCCATTCATTTCATCATTTCATTTATTGCTTTGTATATTATAGATGATCCCTCTTTTTAGAAAAACTTAATGGTAACTCTAAGGTTTTACTTACATACTTACAAAACCTAAAGGTATTTAATATCTTTATCTTTCACCTAAAATTTTAGAATGCTCTAAATCCAGTCAAGTGCTCCTAACTGTAATTTTTCTAGTATTTTTTCTCTATATTTTAACTCCTCAAAATAACATACTATTTTTTTTTTTTTTTTTTTTTTTTTTTTTTTTTTTCGTTGGAGTCTCACTCTGTCGCCCAGACTGGAGTGCAGTGGCGAGCCCGGCCACCGCAGCCTCGACCTGCTGGGCTCCGGCAATCCTTCCGCCTCAGCCTTCCGAGTAGCCGGAATTACAGGCATGCGCTACCACACCCGGCTGATTTTTTTGATTTATTGAAGATGAGGTCTCACTGCCCAGGCGGGTCTCGAACCCGCGGGCTCAGGCAATCCACTCACCTCAGCCTCCCAAAGGCGCGGGATTACAGGCTGAGCCACCGAGCCCGGCTACATACTATTTTTAATACAAAAAATGCTAACCTAAATTTAATTTTAAATATAAATTTTTTCTGCTTCACAGATATCTTATGCTATTATTTTTCTTAAATGAGAATCTTTCAAGTGATAAACTCTCTCAACTTCTATTTGACTGAATACTGAGTATATGTTTATTTTAGCTTTATTCTAAATAGTTTCACTTTGGATGCAATTTTAGATTGACAGATATTTTTCTTAGTATATTGAAGATATCTCACTGTCTTCTGGTTTCCATTGTTACTCTTGAGAAGTCAGTTGTTACTTTAATTGTTATTCCTTTATAGGTAATTTATCTTTTTTTTCTGATTGAATTTAAGATTTTCTCTTTATCTTTTATCCTCTTCATTTTCATTACAATGTGTCTAGATACAGTTTTGGGGTGGATTTCTTGTGAAGTAAAGATTTGGATCTTTCATAACTGTTGAAAAATATTGCCTCTTCATCAGTTTCTTATTTCTAGAAACTTGGTTAAACATATGCTACATGAACTTCTTTTTCTTTCCTTTTTTTCTTTTAAGTCAGAATCTGGCTCAGTCACCCAGGCTGGAGTACAGTGACTCAAGCATTGCTTACTGCAACCTAGAACTCCTGGGCTCCAGGGATCCTCCCATCTAAGTCTTCTGAGTAGCTAGGACTATTGACATGCACCACTACACTCAGTTCAGGCTGTTCTCAAACCCCTAGCCTCAAGTGATCCTCCTGCCTCAGCTTCTCAGAGTGCTGGGCTTTCAGGTATGAGCCAATGTGCCTAGTCTTTTTTCTTTCCTTTTAACCTCTTCTTTTGTTTTCTATTTTCTTATCACTCTATACTGAATTCTGTATAATTCTTTTCGAGTGAACATCCAATTCATAATATCTTTGACTATTTAGAATTTACAGTTAAAAAATCCACTTTTTTAACTTCAAGTGTTATTTTTTTTAGTTTTAGTAGT
Organism: Carlito syrichta; assembly: GCF_000164805.1. Taxonomy (NCBI): domain Eukaryota; kingdom Metazoa; phylum Chordata; class Mammalia; order Primates; family Tarsiidae; genus Carlito; species Carlito syrichta. Next base: position 1,017,245 of record NW_007258428.1, read on the forward strand.
TCTATTTGGTACTTTCCAAATCTATTTGTATTTTCTCTTGTTCGTAACTCATATTTTAATCTAATATATTTTCTGATTATACATACTAAACATACTTTATTTACATTTTGCACTTTATGATTTAATTACCAAAGGCTTTACTGTTGTGGTCATGGTTTTTATTTCTATTAGCTCATAATTCATTTGTAGCCTGTAATTTTCACCTGGGAGCATGTATTTCTTGGAATTCTATTTCTTCAGAGAATATTTTATTGTCTTCTGCTAGTTGTCTGGGAAATCTATAAACCTAGGACCGTTTTAAAACAACTTCTTAGCTTGAGGCATTTGAGACAACAATGAAAGCAGTTTCATGATTGACAGTTACCTTTAATCATTTCCAAGGTGGAGGAAGTCCAGTCTAGTCTCCTTGGTGCTTCCTGATGCGGCATGTGTATATGTACTTCTATTTTATCCTTACATTAAGGATGGAATGAGTTGCTTTGGTGTCTGTTTGTCGATCATGTCCTGTACCTTCTCTAGTCACTTTGAAGGTAAAAGTCAGCTTGAGTATTAACTTTTTTCTCTAGATTCCTTTAGTTTACTTCCTCCTGGGGATTCCTTACTCTGTAAAAAAAAAAACAAAATGCAGCTCAGTTACTTCTTTAAAAACATAAGGAATTCTCCCCCTCCCACCTTTTAGCACAGTTGTTTTTTTTAAATTTGTGTGTGCATCCATGTGTGTGAGTGTGTGTGTGTGTGTGTGTGTGTGTGTGTACCTAGTGGCCAATCTTCCCTGTCATACTTTTGGAACCAGAAAGTCTTTTAGACTATTCTTTTTTATATTTCTTTATCTTTTTTGAAAGTATTTCTATACCACCATGAAAATATTTTTAAAGTTTAGGATTAAATAATTGCCTTATACCTCATAGATGAGTGCTCATATACTCTCACTTGTTCAATGAGTTAGGAGAAAAATTAAACTCTCAGACAACTTGGACAATATATCCACTTTCAAAAAAATTAAGGGTTTATGTAAGTTGTTTTTGCGTTCTAAGCCTGTCTTTCTAATGTCTACGGAAAGACAACAAAAAATATCAGATGCAAAACTAAAATGTTATAATACCATTATAGCCTCAAATAAATAAAAGGGGAGGTGCTACAGGGCAATATAATTTGTATGTCACAGTATCAAAGTAAAAAAAATTATGTAGAATGATCATAATAATCATGCTTTTCAAAATTTGAATGTATTATTTGATAAAATTTAATATTTTCAGATTTTTAAGTTTATGACTCCAATGTTCTGAAATGTTCTGTAAATGGATAATGTTAAGCCAATATTAATAATTGGATACTTCTATATTAACCTAACTTGGAAAATAACTTTGTTTTGCCATCTTCTATTGAGAAAAAAAAAAAAAAGAAATTGTATGCCAATATCATGAGCCCTCACACCAGATTCCTACTTGAGGTGTGTCATTTGATACAACAAAGCATATTAATGGAGATATCCAGTCGTTCCACAATAAATATTAGTCATTAATTTAGAATTTAGGACAGCATTTATGTGCTCTTCTTAGAGACATAATTCAACATTGGTCAAGATCACGGACTCTGGAATCAGATGGGCCTGGGTGTGGTCCCTTACTCTGTTGTTTGACCTTTCTAAGCCTCAGTTTCCTTTTTTTGAAAATGCAGATAATAGCACCTACTTCACTTGGCTATTGTAAGAATAGACAACCTGGTATTTGACAAGAATTGACAAGCATTTACCATAGTGTATGACACATTTCCAGAACTTAAAAAAAAAAGGTTTTATGGTTGTTTTGATTCAGTCCAGAATGAAGTCTTGTAGCCAATCAGCACCTTCAAATATGAACCAGACAGCCAGGAACCGGGGTCAATTCTTCCAATTTCTCAGTAGTGGTTAAGGGTGCCCCAAAAGATGCTGCAAAATTCCCCAAACATCCTTGGAATAAAAGAGTTTTCAATCCATAATACAAAACAATCATATTATGAGACATTGTTCTTGGAAGGAAGAACAAGATGATGTCCCATTATTATTTAATGAAGTCTAGGTTAAGCAAAGAAAGAGAGTGAAGTTCTATGGATGACAAGGCTAGTTTGAAGAGCACAGTAAAATGTATGTTAAGAAATAAAGAGTCCTAAAATGTGTTTAATTGCAGAGATGCTAAAAGCATGGCAATATGTGTGTGCCAATAGTGCAACTTGATCCAAACTACATTTGGACTGAGCCTGTAATAAATCGTCAGAGCTGGCCTTTGCATTCACTTAAGCTAATACTGAGTGTCTCATTTCTACAAAGTAAATCACAGTGGCTTTGGTACTTTATTTTCCATCTTGTATATAAGTAAACTGCAGGATCAATTGGAAGGTAGAATCAATCTGCTATTTATTACCTTGAAATGTGACACCCTATTTTAAGTGCCCTATTCCCTTATGACTTCACTTGAGAACAGTATTATGTCCAAACAATATAGAAACCAGCTTTACAGCTCCTGGATTCTTTTTTTTTTAAACTTCAACTTGGATGGATTTACGTTGTATACAACTTTCAGAACCTAAATAAGTTACTTAGTGGATTTTGAAACAAGCATGTAAACGAGAAAGAGTAATTTGGGTTCTGTTTTGTTTTGTTTCTTGTTTTGGGGGGGGGTTTTGGTCTTAAATCTTAGAATGCATTCATGATCAGGTCATTTTTTCATTAAATAAAAAAAAAAAAAAAGCAGGACTCCCATTGACCCACCAATCATGGCTTAACATTCCAAAGAAAATAAATAAAAATCTCATGTCTAGGGAAAAGAGTTAGGCTTCATGGGGATTCTGTCATCTTGTCATTATACTTTGCAAAGAAACCTTAGTCTCTAATTTATGGGTTTCAGAAAGAATGCCTCCTCACACTGCTGGAAGGTTGAAAGGGCAGGAGATCTGATGTATATCAGAAAGGTTAAACCTAATCTTTGTGACCTGCCACCCGCCTTTCCTGATTAAAACATGAGAGGCTGAGGCCCAGCAAAAACCCTCTTTCTAAAGCACTATCGATACTTTAGTCCCTGATTCGAGTCTTAGGCCTTGGTTTATTTCAAAACAGTCATTATTTGGCTTGCTGGCGACTACACAAAATGTCTCTACCAAGTGTGATAAAACATTTTTAAATGACCCAAACTGAGTTAGATGAAATTGAAGAGAAACTGGCAGTAATGAAAGGCTGGTGACAAGCTTGATCCCTATAAATTTGGATTTTATTAGGGCTTAAACTTAAGGTTAACCAGGAAGCGAATGAAAGAGACTAAAACTTTAAAGGTGGTCCAAGAAAGAAAGTGGCAGCATCTTATTATCTCCCTAGCTGCCATGTCAGTGGAAATGTCTCTCCCTCCCTCCATTCCTGCCTGCCTTCCTTCCTTTCTTCTTTTTCCTCTGCTTTCTTTCTCTCCTCTTTTTTTCTTCCTTCCTTCCCTGTTCCTTCATTTCCTTTTTATAAATGTGTATATAGTACTTCATATGTATAAACTTATAAAACTTTCAAGCACTATAATGTCTCAGATGGAACCTATCCAGAGCTTCCTAGAAGATAATCTTAGGAAGGAAAAATTCTTTTACAAAAGTAATACTATTTATAATTATGAATCCTCTGATATTTCAGGACGCAACTCACACTCACCTCACTTTCCCTTTATCTCTCAGTAAGCCAGAGCTGTACATTCTAAGCTTTCGGCATCATCTCCAGTGAATCAAGACCTGTAGGATAAAGTGTAAATTAAAAGCGCATTAACACATATGCTGTGATAAAAACTTAAGCTAGTGCACTATCACGTGTGTGTATGAAAAAGTCCCTTCTCTCTCCTGATTCCTGTAGGCCCTCAAAAGCTTGTCTACAACAGCTAATATGTTCTGGGATTTATAGGAAAATTTATTATCTTAAAGATAAAATAAAATTTTACATTGTATACAGCCTAAGACAGACTTTGAGAATAAATGTAATTCTCTTAAATTATAAAGAACCATAACTTCTGGGTAGGTTCTTGTATCGTTGCCATGTAACCTTCAGTCAACCTGGAAATCACAAGGGACTTTTGATTCTAAACAATAAAGTTCAAGAGAGACTTCTATCCAGAAGGACCAAATTCATAGGTTTACTTAAAGACAAAAGGGGAGTGGGGGCTGGGGAGATGGACAGCAAAATAGACAGGCAAACTATTCATTTCTTATCACAGTCAGCCAATGTTAATTAAAACATCATTGCAAATGTATATCAGCAAGGAAATTTCTGCTAGCTCAGGAGGCAAGTGCCTATATAATCATAAAGATATCTTGGTTATTTATCTGCTGTTTGGATCTTATCCTTTGCCTCAACAAGCAAGTCCCACTCCACCCCCCTTCCCTGCCCTCATTTTATTACAGACCCTGTGTATACTCTACCATAAAGAGGAGGGAAACATATGGGCTCTTGTTTGAACTTCTGTAATGAATCCTTCCAATATACTATTTCCTTCAAAAGTTATTTTTAATTTTATTGCAGTGTGTTTGTGTATTCCCCCCAACGATCGCTTGGACAATGTTTGTATTGGTAAAATAGCTTTGCAGAATGCTTGCCTCTGATTTGTACGGCATGCCAAGGATTAAGGATGCTCTTGTGTGACTGGGCTACCCTGCATGCTGACAGCATCCTTCAACAAAAGGGGGAGTGGGGTGGCTTCCTTCCCAGAACCCAGGACTCCTACCTGTTGTTGTTTTGATTTGTTGTCTCTTCAAGAAAGATTTGCCACTAGTGAGTCTCACTCTCTGTCTGCCAAAATCCCCTTGATGCTTCTCAAGTAAACAAACCAGGGGTTTCAAGCTGATGGCCCATGTGCCAGGTTTGGCCCACAGTTGGGTTTTGGTGGCATGTGCAGTTAGAAAACATTTTTTAAAGAATTGGCTAATGTTTAAACACTGGAAACGTTTACATAAAAATCTGGCCTTATGAAATAACTGGTAGATTTTCCCCTGAACATGGAAACCACTGTGTGAAGATTTTCTCTTGAAAATTTAGACCTGGCAAGCTGGGCTCACCTTCCCCCATGGTGGCCAACTCCAATCCCTACATTAGCAGAGATTCTAATGCAGGCCAGAGGGTCAGGCTGGTTGATTGTAATCACTGAAGTACCTGCCTGGACCTTACATAGTTACTGAATTTGGCATCCTGAAATAACCAGTTTTGGAGACAAGTCATTAGAAAGTTTGATTTTGAATTGGCAAGAATTTAAGCAATGAGTATCCACATTTTAGTTTGTTTCATACCTTCTTGGAAGGTACTTAGGACTTCTGACTCCTCTAGAAAAATGTTTGTAGTCATAATAATTAGAAACCACTTACTCATCTTTGCCTTGTTCAATCCCAGTTAAGATGTCTCATTCCATGCCCTACATGTATTTTGGTATTTGTTGAGTGAATGAGGGAATGAAACTGCTATCAGAGGCATACAAAATTTATACCTGATGGGAATATGAAAATGCAATACTTGAGGTGAGGCACCATTCTAGAATTCTCTTCCATGTCTTGGTCTAATGATGGCAGCTGACTCTCCCCTCTGTCTAAGACTCACTCCTCTGAAACCCCAGTACCAAAAAAAGGGATTGACCATACATACTTATTAAATAAGTGTATTAATCAATGACATTTAAAGAATATTAGCCTTTATTTAAGAGCACTTATGATGTGCCAGGCACTGACCTAAGTACTTTATATGAATTAACTCAAAGCTTTATTCATATTTTAAAAGTGACAAAGCCAAGACTACTACTGCAGGTAGTAATATCTGGAGCTGGCATGTGAACATAGGCAATCTAACTAAAGAATTTACTATTTATTTTATTATTTTATTTTGCTTTGTTTTGGATTTTAACTGAAGTGTAATTTTTGGGACTACAATAGTATGGTGACTGCGCATGTTTCTAGGAGAAGCCATGCTCCCTCAAACTTTATTTCATTTTCTCAAGCCAGTTTAATTCTTTTTTTTTTTTTTTGAGTTGGAGTCTCACTCTGTCGCCCAGGTTGGAGTGCAGTGGCACGCTCAAGGCCACCACAGTCTCTACTGGCTGGGCTCAGGCGGTCCTTCTGCCTCAGCCTTCCAAGTAGCAGGAACTACAGATGTGCACCACTACACCCGGCTAAATTTTTTGATTTTCTGTAGAGATGAGATATCACCAAGTTGCCCAGACTGCTCTTGAACCTGTGGGCTCAGGTAATCCCCTCACTTTAGCCTCCCAAAGTGCTGGGATTATAGGCATGAGCCACCATGCCCGGCCCAATTTAATCTTATGAGTAGAAAATATACACCTATATAGAATGCTTCAAACTTTAATTTCAGGAGGTTCTTTGACAATTAGTGGAGAGTATAGGCAGGAATTGAATGAATCTGGAGCATCTGACCCTTTCAGAGTTGCTTTCATTTGACATAAAGGGTCTTGATTTAATGATATAATGCTAACTTCTGTAACAAATAGACTCAGTCAAACATAATGGCTCAGATTTAGTAGAAGTTTATTTTTTCCTCATGTACACCAATACAGAGATTCCTGGTAGAACAGGGCAACTCTCTTCTATGCAGACATGCAGGGATTCAGGCAGAAGGAATCTCTTTCATCTTCCACCTGTTGCTTACAAGATTGTAATAGTTGTCTCCATCCATCAAGCCAGAAGATAATGACAGCATAGAAGAGACCAAGGGGTTTGGTAGGGAAGTGTTATGGGACAACCCTAGAACTGACTCATATCACATCCCCCATATTTCATTGATTAGAATTTATTTGGTGATACCTAACTTCAAGGAATGCTGGGAATTGCAGGCTTGCAGGGTTCCCAGAAGGAATAAGGAACGAGGACTCTGATGGGCAGCAAGGCGTCTCTCACTTCTCTTCAAGCTAAAGAGATATGTGTTAGGAAGATTTGCCCAGACTATGTGTTTCAGAAATATTGTCATAACATAGCCAGTCTTCAAACTCTCCTAAACCATGAAGGCATATTGCAATTTAGAAATTGATCTGGAAGACATTTTAATATCAGCAGCATCCTGAAAGCTGTTACTGCAAAATATTGGAGAACAGGATTTATTGAAACAGAATATTAGTAATTTCTAAAAAGAGAATATGGAGGAAAAACTGAGAATAATGTTTTTAGAGCCTTTTCCCTACATCTCAAGTTAACAGAGATAGCACTAGGGTCAATACTAGTATGATCAGGGAGTTAGTTACGGTTTCCTTTTTAGAAGGTGGAGTTTGCAGAATAAAATGTACACATTTGACTTTGGGGATTAATAGGTCTTTCCTGGGGAAATTTTTTTTGTTTGTTCTGTTTGGTTTTTCATGAAAGTTTTAATAGTGGAGCAAGGAAAGAACTAAGAGAACAAATTATAGCAACTTGGTGAGCTTGAAAACTTGCCTAGTGGGCCTTACTTCTTTGCTTCAACTGAGCAGAAGCTAAACCCAGATACAGCTTGGAGTATCCAGATCCCTGTTTACCTCTGGAAAAAGAATTGTAGGACATTTCTACCGCCTACAGCAGCGGTATCCAACCTTTTTGGCATCAGGGACCGCTTTCATGGAAGACAGTTTTTCCGTGGCTGGGGGCAGGGAGATGGTTTTAGGATTATTCAAGCACATTACATTTATTGTTCATTTATTTCTATTATTATTACATTGTAATATATAATGAAATACAGCAGCCAGGCTCGGTGGCTCAGCCTGTAATCCTGCCCTTTGGGAGGCCGAGGTGAGTGGATTGCCTGAGCCCGCAGATTCAAGACCCACCTGGGCAACTTGGTGAGACCTCATCTCTACAATAAATCAAAAAAATCAGCTGGGCGTGGTAGCATGGAACTGTAATTCCAGCTACTCGGAAGGCTGAGGCGGAAGGATCACCGGAGCCCAGCAGGTCGAGGCTGCAGTGGCCCAAGCGGCCACTGCACTCCAGCTGGGTGAAAGAGTGAAACTCCAACTCAAAAAAAAAAAAAAAAGAAATACAGCATCACTACCTGAGCTCATCTCAAATCCAAGCATTAGAGTCTTACAAGGAGTGCACAACCTAGGTCCCTCACATGTGCAGTTCACAATAGGGTTCCCTCTCCTATGAGAATCTAATGCCACCACTGATCTGACAGAATATGGAGCTCCAGCAGTAATGCAAGTGATGGAGAGCGGCTGTACATACAGAAGGAAGCTTTGCTCTCTCACCTACTGCTTACCTCCTACTTTGATTCGGTACAATAATGGTATGTATGTGTGTTTAATGAATATTAGAAAACATACTGGTCTGTGGCCTGGGGATTGGGAAACTACAGTATAGTCTCTAAATATCACTTCTCACTACAAGGCAAGACGAGAATATCTTGTCATTCCAAAAAGCAGGAAAGATATAAAAGACTGCTAGAGTTATGACAAAAAGACTCAGGTGCCAAAAGAACTAAAAAGATGCCCATCAGTAAAAAAGGAACAATTGTAGCACTGAATACATAGCAAGTGCAATAGATTAAAATACATCACACATTTAAATCTATGAGTTCATAATGATATAAAAAACATACAAACAAATGTGTAAACAGCAATAATAACAAAAGTCTCAATGTTCGTCTTTTGATGTTGACAGGAAACAAGTTAACTTACAAAATAATTTTAAAAAAAGAAAGAAAAAGAAAAAATTAAGCATTTGCCTTGTATTTTTATCTATAAACTATTCATCAAGGTAGCCAAATAGTTAAAAGTTAAAGGAAGTTTCCCATTAAAGAAGTATTTCAATTTCTGGAATAAATGAAAAAGGGATGATAAAATTAGAACATCATCATTTTGTGACCTCTAATGAGACAATGAGTCTAGGCAATAATTATTAATGACTGCTAGAGTCACAAAAAAGAATGTCACCAGATTTTAGGTGCCTCCTATTGAAAGAATACATTTCCTAAGAAACAATATTGGGAAAAAAAATTCTTTTAAAATGGAATCTGAAGTAACCTCTGGAAATAGCAATCAATTTACTAGAAATTGCGGAGCAGAGAAACATGTTAAAAGACACCATGGGAACATAAACAGCAAAATCCAAATTGTGGAAAACATCATAGTACAGACAATATGGATTAGTCTACAAATAAACTGTATGATATAAAAGGGAAGTTTAAAGAGACTCAAAAAAACAATCAAATACAAGATTTGAACATTGCATGAATCCTGAGTTGAAAAATGTTTATTTATTTTTATGATACATTTATGAGATAATTGGTGAGATCAGCTACTGATTGGTTATTGGGTGATATTAAAAATTATTGTTAACTTTAACTGGTACAATAATGGTACGTATGTGTGTGTTTAGTGAGTCCTCATATTTTAGGGTATGAACTGAATTATTTATGGATTAAATTATATATGCTTGAGATTTGCTTCAAAATACCTGGGGAGTGAAAAAGCATAGGAGTACTGTGTATTTAAAATTAGGCCACTAATTTAAAAAGAAAGAAAAAGAAATAGCAGAGAGGTGAAGAAGACAGGCTCAGAGCCAAACAGCGTGGGGTCAATTCTTGTTTTTGTCATTACTAGCTGTGTGGTTCAAGACATGGAAGTCAAGAAAATTATCCAAGTTTTCAGTGCATTGGTTTTCTGATCTGTAAAGTGGGTTCAATAATAGGAGTTACCTCATTAAGTTGTGCAGATTGAATGAGATAATAGCTGGGAAGTGATTACGGGAAGTGGGTACGTTGATCGGCTATTGCACGATATTAAAAATTATAGTTAACTTTGACTTGTACAATAATGGTATGTATGTGTGTTTAATGAATATTAGAATACATACTAGAGATATATATGGAATTATCTATGGATGAAATTATTTATGTTTGGGATTCGCTTTGAAATAACGGGAGTGAAAAAGAGTAAGATCTAGCATAGATCAGTTAGCTCTCAATAAGTGTTTGCTATTATAATTATTATTCAGTGGGTATACATCCATGGTATCAGTGCAGGCTCTGGTGACCTGACCCAGATGGAAACCCCCTTGGGCATCCTATGTGCCCAAATCTCCTTTCAAGTTCATGATGGCACACAGTTTAGGCCTTATTTCCAAGACTATCTGCTTTCTGGCTTCACAGTGCCACAGCTCATCAATTCAATCTGCTTCCAGAAACACATAATTTTTTACCCATTCCTACCTTTGTGCCTTTGCTTTCATTGACTTCTTTGACCTGGAAGGCCTTTCTTTCTTCTCTCCAAACCTTGGTTCTCCTGTTCAAGGAACTCTTTCCTGAATGAGATAGAGTACTTCTGACTTCCTTCACCTCTGAATTACAAGACATTTACTGCACATACCACACATTCAAGTTTTTAATTATATTCAACTGTGTGCTGGGGCCAGTTCCTATCAGCTAGCAAGAGGGTCTATTGTTCCATCTCTTGCCTGTTCCCAAGTTCAGGGATGCCACTTTGGTAGCTTGAAATTAACCATGTTAGGAATATTGACACCTCAGCAAACACAACAAATCAGGGATCTTTTTCCTTTTCTCTGAGCCAGTTGTGAAGAATTTACCAACATAGCACTAGTTATATCTTCCAACAGGTATCTATCCATCTGCCTATTGATTTATCTATCCTGTACCTAGTACTTAGTGTGGCACATAGTAGGTCTTCAACAATTGGATGAATGAATGAAAAAATGCTGAATGCTGTCATATATTTTCTACCTTCCCCCCAGGTTTAAAACACCTTAAAAGCAGGGATCATATTTTACATTCTCCATAGTTCCTGATAGCACTCGGCACATAATAGCTGGTCAATATAAACTCATTATTGATTGATTACAGGAAGGAGTTTAATAACATACTCCAGTTTTAAGCAGAAAATCCACTTTTCTTTTTCTTTATGGTTGACAATACCCAGATACTCAAAACCAAGACATGAGGGACAGTTTTATTGCTATTCAAAGTAAACAAAAATACTCTTCCAGCAGCATCTTTAAAATCTTTGAATATCTCAACAAGATTTCCTCTACTCCAAGCATCATCACTTTGGGGAATTTATGGTGAGGTTCCTTTCTTGTAATTCCAGAGCTGAGCTGGTATGCAGTTCTCCTGCAAAGCCTCATCTGCTTTGGAGACTTTATTAATCCTGGAAAATGGGAATAAGGCCAGAAGCCAAGGCTGTAGCTGAGGGCTAGGGGTCTCCTCCGTGTCCCTTTAGATTAGGACACAGGCTGGGCCAGGTTCAGAGAGGTGGGGGAGAGGCAGGGCTTTCACAAAAGGTAAATGGCTTCTTCAAGGGACAGCCACCCACACAGGGAAGCAGTGGGTGGCTGTCCCTTGAAGAAGCCATTTGCCTTTAATATTTTACATGAGAGATCTTTCTTTAATGTTTTCCCATGATGTATGGAACATGCAGAGTTTATGAAAGAAGCAATTAAGTGGGCGTAACCTGTAAATCAGGCTGATATTTAAAAGTATGCTCATTTACTGCTGTGCCATTATAATTATTCCCCTCACCCTCTCCCCACCCCACCCCCTCCAAATCCCTCAGGCTCCTCAGGGGTACAGGGTTCCTGGTGCCAAGGTCTCCTCCCCTGGAACACAGAGGGTAGCTCCTCCTCCTCTGTGCTTTGGAGAGCCCAGCTGCTTTTCCAAAGGTAAAGTCCTGTAGCCATCATGGTCATAGTCAGCCTCTGCGTGTTTCCTTCTTAAATGTATATAAATCAGTCCAGGCGCGGTGGCTTAGGCCTATAATCCCAGCACTTTGGGAGGCTGAGGTGAGAGGATTGCCTGAGCTCATGGGTTCGAGGGCAACTTGGTAAGACCTCATCTTTACAATAAATTTGAAAAAAAAAAAAAATTAGCTGGGCGCGGTGGCACATGCCTGTGGTTCCAGCTACTTGGAAGACTGAGGTGGAAGGAACGCCTGAGCCCAGCAAGTCGAGGCTGCGGTAGCAGTGAGCATGCCACTGCACTCCAGTCTGGGAAACAGAGACTCCAACTAAAAAAAAAATGTATATAAATCTGTTCAACATCATGAATTCATCAAGCACCATGAATTCATCAAGTTCTAAAGCTCCTCAAACACATGTTTCAAAAGGTTCTGCATACTGTATACAGATTAAGGGCTTTGGTGGGGAGGAATCTCAATCTCCTTTTTCTTCCAAAATTGGGACCCTAATGAAGTTATCTAACCTTGAGTCATAGTGAAATGAAAATGGGAACGTGTGTGTGTGTGTGTGTGTGTGTGTGTGTGTGTGTGTTTGTGTGTGTTGGGGGGTTTATATCTTCCTAAAAAGGTTTCTAAGGTATTTAAATGAAATCATGTGTTTCTACCTATAGTGATTGGGATAGGTAATGGTAACTGCCATAGCCAACTCTAAAAACTCAGAGGCTTAACCAAATGGAAGCTGATTTCTCAGCCACATGAATTCCAGGAGACTTTGGTGGGCAGGCCTCCATGTGGTGACTCAGGGTCCCAGACTACATCCATCTAGTTATACCCACATATCCTAAGGTCTTGGAGTCCTTTGCAGATGAAGGAACGAAGGGTGTGAAGGAGCATGGTGCTTAGGATCAAGCCTGAAGTTGCACATACCCCTTCCATCTGTATCCCATTTGCCAAATCGGTCATGTGGCCCCACCTAACTGCAAAGGAGTCACCTGGGGAAGCCTCCTTTGCTGTGTAGCCAGGAAAAAAAGAAAATGAGATTAAGTGAGCATGTGGCATTTCCTCTGTCACAGCATCCAAAAAATGTAAATTCCTTCCTCTTCCATATGCAGCTGACTAAGCAATAGCTCAGTGAGTCCAGCCAAATAATCTAAAGTGACACAGCCAGGGCATAGTGAAACTGAGACTCCAACCCAAGTCATGCTGTAGTCTTCTATCTAGGTCTCCTATGTGCTAGCCCAGAGAGGGCAAATCAGTTGCATTTCCCTTGTAATCTCTAATCATTGTCAGTGGGTTGTGAAGTGTTGGGTTGAAAGCATTCTAAGGCAATGCTGTTATTGATTAGCAATGTCTACTATGAATTCAGAAAGAGGGAGTGACATCGCACACGCCACATGCCTATCGTTCCTGCTGTATTTCTTTCATCCACCTTAAAAATGCTCATTCCTAATGCTCTTTTCCCTCAATGTCCCCATATTAAAGTGTCCAGAGGTTCATAAGTCTAAACACAGCACCCTTGCCTGGTACTAGACTAGCCCTATAAGTGAATCCACATGTTCTTAACCTGGAGGAGACACTAAAGCTGACAGCTTCACAGACTGAGGCAGGCCAGTGAGGGAACTGTAACCCATGACGGAGCTTTGCCCATGACATTGACTTTCTGTTGGGAGCCGGCCATGGAGGCCTACTGAGCGTTAGGGATCAGGGAGGGCCGTGGACCCCAAGACCGCTAGGACATGTTCGGGAGCCGTAGACCCCATTTTCCTCCCCCTTTTGCCATGCAGCACAAACAACCTAAAGGAACTCTG